>NC_136517.1:46202135-46429635 GCF_053919585.1 Euprymna scolopes
TCTATTGCAGTCAAGCTACACTGATGAGCTGTAGAGCATCGAAGCACGTGTACGTAGAGTACTGTTTTTAAAAAGTAAATTAAAATTAAAAAATACATATTTATTTACTTACGTCCTAAGAATAGAAGCGATATTTCTTAGGAAAAGCTAATTCCTTGATCTCCTAGGAAGAGAAGACGCTAATACCAAATATTTCATTATCGCTAAAAAAAAAAAATAAAATAAAAAACAACAATATATATATACGAGGGGCGTGCAATAAGTAATGCCCCTGATCCACTTTCCATAGCAGTAGAGTAACGAAATTTGGCACAGTTATTAGTCTTTCTCTACATAGGAACCACCCAGAGTTATGCATATCTCTCATCGTTCGATGCAGCTCTGGAGACCATTTTTGTAGAATACCCCAGGTTGGTCCTCCAACCACGACGTGACTTTAGAAATCAAGACTGAATCATCTGGGAAACGCTTTCCTTTCAAAAACAACTTCATGGCTGGGAAGAGATGAAAGTCAGAGGGTGCAAGGTCAGGAGAGTAGGGAGGATGGGGAAGGATTTCATAACCACACGCCCGTGATTCTGATCTGGCGACATGCGAGTTGTGGACCGGAGCGGTGTCCTGCAGGAGGAGAGTACCTTTGCTGATCTTGCCCCGCCTCTTGATTTTAATAGCTACCCTTAATTTCCTCAAAAGTGAAGCATAATAGGCTCTTGTAATTGTGGTACCCTTTGCTAGGAAATCTGTCATCACTACTCCGTCCTGGTCCCAGAAGACTGTGAGCATGACCTTGCCAGCGGAGGCCTGCACTCTTGCCTTCTTTGGAGGTAGTGAGTCCAAGTGCTTCCACTGCATTGACTGGACTTTAGTCTCTGCATCATAGTGATGGACCCAGGTTTCATCCTGTGTAATCAGTCCTTTGAAAAACTTTGACTCATCTTCTTGGCACATCTCTAAATTCATCCTTGAGCACTCGACGCGTTCTCGTTTCTGGAATGGTGTGAGCAACCTGGGAATCCATCTGGCAGACACCTTATGCATATGCAAATGATCATACATGATAGTTTCCACAGACCCTGTACTAATCTTGATATCTTGGGCTATTTGGCGAATAGTAATGCGCCGATCTTCCAAAATGGCAGCCTCAACTTGACGGACAGATGCCTCATCAATGGCAGAAGGGGGGCGACCAGGTCTGGGAGCTGTTTCCACAGACTTCCAGCCATGTTTGAATTCACAATGCCAGCGTTTTACAAGGGCATATGATGGGGCATTATCGCCATAAGTTTCTTTCATTTCATCAAAAGTCTCCTGTGGTGTGCGTCTTTTCAAATACAAAAACCAGATCACTACTTGACATTCAACAGGCTCCATTTCACACCTGACCCTGTTCAAACACCTGTAAAACAGAAACCACAATTAGTTCAGAGCTGTAATTTGCCACATAACCCGTAGAGATATAAATGATTGCACATGCAAAATTTCAGCTAGATCAGACAACTGGAAGTGGGTCAGGGGCATTACTTATTGCACGCCCCTCGTATAAAACATTCCTACGAGATGGAGAGATGAAAAAGACACAAATCAAATTATATGTTCATCAACGTTTCTCTCTCTCTCTCTCTCTCTCTCTCTCTCTCTCTCTCTCTTCATCTATCTTTTATTATATCTTATTATATATTACAAGGAATAATTTGCCCAGTGAACTAATTCACACACACAAAAAATAAATGAATAAATAAAATAAATAAATAAATAAAATAATAACGATAGTGTCGTTCATCAAATTCTGTGTTTTTGTTTACAATATCATGTCAGCTGATATTTGGGCTTGATGATGAATGCCCTGGAAAAGTCACTTTTGATTATTGTTTAGTTTTAAAATATGCGAATGAAGAAATGATTTGTGGCGATTTTAAATGGTACCTCTTCTTGTATCATAAATAGAACTCATTAATTAGAAAAAAAATGAAACTAATATGATGAGGTATACCCGGGCTTGGACAAGGGATCATTCGATTTGTAGTCGAATGTTTAAGCTATATCTCCAGATTATAATAAATTTGATTTTTTAAGGAGAAATGATTTGCTGAAATTTTATTATCTCCCTTCGCCGGTGTAACATAAAATATTCCCCTAGAAAAATTATTCTTTTTTATCTATGAGGGAAAAGCTATTCTTAAAATCGGATTTCTTTGATTTTAGATACTTATCAGATGAATTTCTGTACAACACAGATCTAAGAACACTGTCAGATATATAAATTAAGTTTGTGTGGAATTTGCAAAAGATAAGTTCAGCCATTTCGGAACCTATGAGGAAGGAACTTACACACACACACACACACTTTTATATTATATTATATTAAATTATATTATAGTATATATATATATATACACACACATATATATATATAATATTTAGTAATGTGATTGATAATTTAAAAATCAAATTAGAATTAAATTAAAAATCCGTTTTTAAAAACGGATTTTTAATTTAATTTAATTCTCATTTGATTTTTAAATTATCAATCACATTACTAAATATTAAATTAGCTCTAGGATATTTACCTATCGAGCTTATTATATATCTAAATTACAACGAGCACTTTTTCTTTCCCTGTATTTTAATTAAACTAGTAATTTTACTATTACATTAAAATACTTGTGGAAAACGTGAAAATATTCAGGAAAAATTAAAAAATGTAAATGTGTGAAAATAGTGTAGTGTTTTTTTCTACAGAGTGGAACAATAAAATTGTCGCCCTAGAAAAGACGACATGATTCCATTTCTGTTTGATGAAAACCGGTTTTCTTTTTTTGTTGCCGACCATCTATTAGTTGACCAGTTGTGCACAAATTCCAAGAGCAATACAAGGCTTCTATCATGCCTGGAAGTGACACAATGTTCAATGAGCGAGATCGGAAATGCATCGCTGGACAACTCATGCTCCCTACTGATCTAAGTTATTACAACTAGACCATTGCCAGCACCCTCAAAATGCATTACTGGATTGCCACGAATAATAGGGGCGTGCCCAGGGTGATGAAAACAAAGTGTTCAGTCACGGTTATGGTCTTTGGTGTGGTTTCAAGTGAGGGCCACATCATGCCACCTTATATCTTCAAAGTCGGCTTGAAAGTCAACACCAAAGAAGAGTTTGGTGATCCCCTGGTGCAATCAGGTGGCCACTGGCAGACCCTGGGTCTAGCAGAACTCGGCGCTGGCCCACAAGTCCAAAGAGATTCAGGATTGGCTTCAGAAAGAATGCTATGACTCTGTACCTTTCTCTCATTGCCCCACTTCCCACTCCTCTTGCTATTGAAAAGGCATGCTCTAAGTTCCAAACCCGTATCGAGGCAGTGATTGAGATTGAAGGCGGCTACATTAAATAGATATCAGCTCTACCACATAATCAAGTTACCTGAATTCATTTTTTTCCAATAAAAGTTTTAAAATAAAGCTGAAGTGTTGTTTTCTTTAAGGTGACAACTTTATTGTTCCACCGTGTATTTATCCAGAAAATGATTAAAAGAATGAGGTTTTGGAGAACGAATTTAATAAAAAAAGCAAAGCTAATGGGCAAAAACAGTATAAAACATGTCCAGGTAATTTTTTTTTAATTTAGCTTGCGTAGCTCTAAGAAATCAGTAATATGACCTTCTTTTCGAAAACTTTGGAGACCCGTGACCTAGGTGATCATCAGCACTTCTCACTGTCACAGTAGTTTGACCGCTGTGAAGTTACAATGGTCAATATTGTCTAAACGCCTTAATTTTCATTTGTTAATATGAAGATCATTGCATTATACGTTAGTGGCAGTTTTGCTTTTTCACTCCCCAATATGCTTAACCAAAGAAAAGGAGCATTTATAGTTATCCATAGACAAACTGTTTTGCTGTATGACAGCTCTTCAGTGTAGCTAGACTAACAACTCTTCCCTGCAACCTCTTTCTCACAGTCTGTCTCTGCTTTATCATTATTTTCATGGCAAGTACTCATCTGAGCTCTAATCTATGGTCCCCCCTCACTAAACTTTCATGAAAAACACTTATCTAGCTGAAAACACAATCAATAATTTCCTCCACTCTTTATCTGTGCCTAAACCTAAACGTAGATTCCATGAACAAAGCTTTTTTCTTAGAACTGCACACCTGTGTAACTGTCTTCCGTTTGCCTGCTTTCCAGCTGACTACAATATGGTCATCTTCTAGTTCAATGTAATCAGGTTCTTGATGAGCTGTTCTCCTTAAGTAATCACATTTTACCAAATTTACTCTACTAACGATTATTATGACATTGTCCCATTGACCACTCTTCAACCCTTATCCTCGAGTGCCCTCTGGGCCTTTATAAGTGGTGACTTCTATGTACAAAAAAAACAAAAACGCGTCAAGCTTGGATCAACTGCCTAGATGACCATCGGTGCTTCTAACTGTAAATTCCAAATGGCTAATTGATTATGACAATATCCTTGTTTTTGTTAAGGAACTGGGTTCCATGTAAACTGCATACAAAAGTTATATTTGCTTTTGCTTTGCTCGAGGATTTTCTTCCAGGAATGATCTTTTTGTCTTCTGATGAGCTGCAAATAAAAATCTTGATAATTATATGTTCATTGCCGGTTGTTTGTGCTCAAAACAAGCCGGATCTGTGGAACAAATTCAAATTGTTTTTTAGCCGGCAAAAATAGCTGCTAACGGGTCAAAATCTATAAAAATTGGAATTTGACAGGCGTAAATCAACTTAAATCCCTCCGCATGCATTCACAAATATACATTTATACGTTAATGTCGGTTTGTTTTTAGAGTTCTGATATCCACCTGTTGGTGGCTCAGGTGGTAACGAATAAGGTTGGAGAGCTACATGTCTTGGTTTCAATTCTAGCTGATGGTACGCAAATCATATTTTTTTTATTTTTGAAATCACTACTATAGATTGGGGACAATATAATAATCAATACAGTATTGACTCTATAATAATAAATATGAAAGCTGCATAAATGAAAATATATTTAAGCATATTATATACTAGGCGGCGACTTCTATTTGTTGAGTACAATATAATAATCAATAGAAAATTCTCTCTATAATAATATATACAAAATCTGCATGGATTAAAATACCATATTTAAGCATACTTAATGACCGGGTAACACCGGGGAGTCTGGTGGAACAATAAAGTTGTTGCCCTAAAGAAAACTTTATTTGAAAACTTTTATTGAAAAAAATCAATTCAGTTAATTTGATTATGTAGTAGAGCTGACATCTATTCAATGTAGCCACCTTCAGCCTCAATTATCGCCTTGAAAGAGGTCCGGAATTGGGAGCATGCATTTTCAACAAGTGCCGGTGAATACTCGGCGGATGGCGGTGATCAGACTGGCTTTAGCGTTATGGGAGGTTCTGTTGGTGATGTTTTCGACACATGATCGAATAAAGTAATCCAGCGGGTTCAGGTCGGGAGAGGAGGAGGGCCAATGACAGAAGGGTACAAAGTTGTAGCACTCCTTCTGAAGCCAAGCCTGGGTATCTTTGGACTTGCAGGCCGGTACTGAGTCCTGCTGCCAGACCCAGGGTCTGCCAGCGGCCACCTGATTGCATCAGGGGTTCACCACACTCCTTAGCATATCCAGGTATACATTGGTGTTGACCTTCAAGCCAACTTTGAAGAGGTGAGGTGGCATGATATGGCCCTCACTCAAAACCAAAGACTATAACCGTGGCTGGAAACTTTGTTTTTATTACCCTGGGCATGCCCCTGTTATTCATGGCAATCAAGCGATGCATTTTGAGGGTGCTGGCAATGGTCCTGTTGTCATAACTTAGATCAGTAGAGAGCATGAGTTGTTGTGGGGCGCATTCCTAATCTCACTCGTTGACTATTGTGTCACTTTCAAACATGATAGAAGGCTTCTATCGCTCTTGGAATTTGTGCACAACATGGTCTGCAACCAAAAAAGACAATGGAAATGAAATCATGTCATATTTTCTAGGGCGACAATTTTATCGTTCCACCATATATATATATATATATATATATATATATATATATATATATATATATATATATATATATATGTGTACAGGCTTCGCTACACTGGCATGACAATGTTTCAATCCGTAGTAATTATTTCAATATTAACAGCTAAAGAAAAAGACAGACATTTTTCGCCTGATCAGATCTTGATTATTAATAACTACAGATCGAAACATTGTCATTTTAGTGTTGCAAAGCATGTACATATCTTTACAAATAAATACTAATATAAGTAGTCTTAAGCACTATTTTATAAACCATGGTGGATATTCTCTGGATTATTATTATTATTATTATTATTATTATTATTATTATTATTATTATTATTATTTACTCACTAAGAGTAGTCACACAGGCCATCATCAAAGATTTCCATTTGAGCACAACTCGTGGCATTCTCTGAAGTGTGAGTGATAACAAGTCTTCCCCGATTTCCAGTACTCTCCACTTTCGATAACCATTAGAGATGAATTCACATTATTGTAACAGCCGCTTACTATTAATTTCTCATTAGTGGTGATCATTAGTCTTCACTATTATCACTATTATTATTATTATTATTATTATTATTATTGTTGTTGTTGTTGTTATTATTATTATTATTATTATTATTATTATTATTATTATTATTATTTCATGTACCCACATAAAATGTTATAAGAAGATATAATATTTTATCTACCAATTATCCACATTTACTTCAACAGTGCTCTATATGTGAATAAAGCTAGGTAGTAAATTATGAAAATATATGGCAATTAAGCTACACAATTTCATCTCAATAGGAGATTGTCATAGCTGATTTGTACAAGCCATACATATAAAATATATATAACTAGTGTTACTCTGTGGGAAGATGTAGCATATTTCTGTTAAAACTTCTGTCTCCCTACCCCCTCTCTATCTTTCTCTCCTCCCATTTTACCCTCCCTCTCTCCAATCGCCATCTTTCTCCTCCCAACATGTTCCTCTCCAACTGGACATCCACATCCATATACACACGACAACTCTCCTTTATATAATAATATAATTCCTCAAGTAATAAGTTGACATTTTCTTTCCAAATTTACACATAATAACAATGAAAAATAGTCCCTGGCGAAACCTGGCCTAGTTGACGTCCAGGGAATGAATATTTTTTTCTAAATTATAATAATATTCATCTAGGCAATGGTGATCAAGAATATACCAACTTTGTAGGTCTTTGTTTTGTAGTTATTTTACTTTTAGCTTCTTTAATTTTACCTGAACGCCTTGTTTGCCAGATTAAAAAGAGAAAGAATATGCTTCTTTATCTTCTACATGACATTACTAAAGAATTCTAGGATAAAGGGAAACAATTTATGACTAGTGTACTTTGCACAGATGACTTCCAATACTTCTTATAATGCCAAAGTACCAAATCCTTTTGGTTTTGAGATGAAAAACTTTTGATGGGCTTCTTCAAATTAAGCAAATGACCCAAAACGTGCTATATTGATTATAAACAGATAGAATAATACCTGGACCAAACAAGGTGGATGCATCAAAACTTCCATGCTGTTCAGTTCTTCAAATGTTTTCCTGGTCATTTTTGTGATATGTAGCTTTGTATGATTGGTTGCTAGATTGAGTATTGCAATGAAGTTAAAGAAGCCTTTCAAGAATTTTTCAACTGAAATAATCTTTTGGTACATTTGATACTTATTTTTTATTGTTTCTTGCATTTGACCAGGTGCACACTTTTGTAAAAATGAATTTTCAGTACTCATGGCCGAGATATTTAACAACTGACAGAAGGTTTTAGACAATTGTGGTCCTTATTTTGAACAATAGCTGTAGATGTTTTTAAATAAATTCTTACAGAATTAATTATTTACTTTTTGACTCAACCTGCATTCCTGCTAGTTTACAGATATCCCAATAGATCTCGTAGACTTGAAAGATCCATAAGGCACAATAGTTGTTGATTTTCTCCGACTCCTCCTCTGAAAATAGAACAGATATTTATTTAAACTTACATATAACCCCAACAATCCGTGCAGTGAAAAAACTGTGCCCTGAAAAATAAAAGTAAATATCGAATTATAATGAACGATAAAAGAAGATGGAGAAAGAAAAAAAAACATTTTTTTTTACCTATGTGTTTGGATAAGACAGGAGATAAGAAACTCATAAAATATAGAAAGCCGCTCCTCAGAAGTCCAAGCAATGATGCTATCTTAGAGAAAAAAAACATCGTTTTTATTTTTAACATTTTTTTTTTAATCTCTATATATAAACTGGCAGAAGTATTTGGCATTATCTAGATATTAGTGACATTACATCAATGGCGATTACGTTAGCTAATGTGAATTTTGACAAGGATCACATTTAGTGTGTGTCATGATAACCTTAATCTGCAAACAGAATCGTTCCCAGAGATGGGTGACGATAAAGTCGAGGCAAGGAGGAACAAGTCAAACGGTAGACAAAACAGTCGAACAATGATGAATGATGTAATGTTTTTGAGCAGAGAGAAATAAAGTGTTTTTTTCAAATCAGTCTCTCTGTAGAAGCCATGTAAATACTGTAGAAGCCACGTAAATAAGACACTGCCAATGATGTAGAACTAATCTAAGCGGAATGTTACCTTCATGTCTCTGTTTGCGTGTAATACTCATTTCAATAAGTTAGAAAATAAAGTTAAGAAATAAACAATTAGTTGAAATAACATTTGTCTCCCCCCACTTCTCTCTCTCTCTCTCTCTCTCTCTCTCTCTCTCTCTCGAGTCTATTCTCTCCAAATAAAACCTTGAAGAAAACTCAGTGAACGTCTCCTTGTGTTCTATCTTTTCATGGAAAGAAGCTTATTCCTATAACAAACACTAGATGAAACAGCGACAATGAAGAGAAGTGGCAGCATTTAACATGCATGTATAAAAATTTTTATTTTGTTATTGAGAATATTACAGGGGCACTGAACAAAAGCTAGGAGAACCGTCTTAAGACAAGGTAATATAACCAATGCAGTATTCACTTTGTTGTTTTGTGCATAAGTGTTAACATATGGCTTCCATTTGGAGATTATTGAAGCTTAGAATGTATAATATTGATTATAGTTACCTCCTCTTCTATTTGTTAAATGTGAAAGATCCCCAAGTTTTAATATTGTAGAGATAACGTTGATTGCAGTTTGGAATATTTAAAGTCATTCAACTATTAAAAAAAAGTATATATTCAATACACTCTTGACACTATCAACGCCACTCCCTAAAAATGTTAGGAAGTAGGAGATAAAGAGAAAAAGAAAAATGACAAAAAGAAAGAGGAAATAGGTGTATCAACAGAAAAATGAATAGGAAGTTGGTCACAATGAAACATAAAAGAAAGCAAAAACGGAATTGTTGGTGGGGGTGTGCCAGTGATTTGGGACAAAAGTCTCGGAAAATTGGTCAATATGTTATCAATTGACTTGTGGGTGGTTTTAGGGATTTCAGTGTGTTTTGTGACAGTTTAGAATGGTTTGTGGACAGTTTTGAGTTTGTGACGGTTAACGACTGTGAGAGTTGAGGTAAATTGTGTCTTGGACACAATAGAATGCAGGCCATAGCTCAGAGCAGATGGGGGAAACGAATTGATCAATCGACAGTTAAGAGGCCTCATCAGATGACAACTTAGACAACAGTGTGTAGAGAGTCGATGGTGTCACTCATACACCCAGAGTGCAACTGATATTTGCAGAATGTGTCCGAGTTTTTGCTTTTTGTGTTTTGATTTGTTTTATTTTATTTATACTTGTGAACCCATACGCACCCCTTGACAGCTGCCAATATGAGAGACGATGACATACCCAGAAGAGTAGAAAAGATGAAGAATAAGATCACAGGAACAGCACTGGGGTTGTCTGCAGTTGTCAAGCAAAGGGGAGCAAACGTGGTATTATATTTTAGCATTTTGTCATAGTATATAAGATGTGATGATAGATACTGATAGACAACCTGGAGTATAAAGTTTAAATTCTTTTCAATATGGATGCTTGCAACCTTCGTGTAGTCCCTCCTGTAAGTATCTGATTCTGGAAAAACATCAAACATGACAGTGACTAAGTGGTTAGCAATATGGACTGACAACCTGAAAGGGTGAAGTTCGAATACAAAAGCACTTTCATTTAGAATGTTGGCAACCTTCTTGTGGTCTCTTCGATGTCTTTCTAGAAACAATTCTGGTAACTGTGCAGATTGATGATCTTTTAAACTTACGCATTGCAGGTTAAAAATTATTATGTATTTACGTGTCATGTCGAAATTAGTATAAATTCCAAAAATTAAGAAAAATGATCCAGTAGAAAAGTATAACATGATGAAGACTCCAGTTTCTCCCAGTCACAGGTCACTTCTCGGCCAAACAAGATGCCCTATTATGAATTTCTGAGGGTCACAACCTGGTCACAAAAGCACAAATATAACTCAGTGAAGACCATTATGTTCACCGGTACATAAGTGTAGTCATAGGTGGTCGCATTTCAGGCATCTAAGAACGTTTGATATGTCGGTATATGATGATGGGGTTGATGCACGGTTCCTGTATTCCCTGCCTCAACAGTGGCTGGCAGGAAAAAAGAACAGAAATAAAAGAAAAAAAATAAAACAATTAAAAAAAAAAGTGAACAACTCAAGATCTTCAGGAATATGCGTGTCGTGGGCTGTAGTTCGCAGGCACTAGGTTGGCCGTCCTTCTCTTCCTGCTTGCTGTCTCCTGAAAGAAATTACTTCAATTGGTATCATTTGTTTGTGAGTTAGTCACAAATTCCGTGCGCAACAAATAATTGACTCTAGACGTAAATCTTTGGGTTTTCGTTTATAAAGATTAATTATTAAATAAATTTTGGATACAAAATATTATTTTACAGTTATGAAAAGGGGAAAAATATAAGCAATGTCTTTTTTTTCAACACACAGCCTGCTTAGACAGTGATTCACTCAGAAGCTTTTTTTAGAGCCGATTGTCTCTTCGCCCTTCTCTCTATCTGACGGTCAGTGAAGGGAAGTGTGGCGTGGGTGGAGGGTGGACAGGTTCGACTCTCAACTTTAACCAGATTCGACTGACTAGACTCTACTAGATTCTTCTGGCGGAAAAATGCTCTACGCATCCTCTTATAGGGAGGTAATGGTGTGGGTTTGAGAAGTCTGCGTTTTTCATTCAGCCAATCCATCTTTATTCCGTCAAAATTTGATTCGCCCTGATTGACTAAACTGGCTAAATCACTTGTGCATATAAATTGTAATTTTCTAACATGACGAATTTAATTTTTCCACACAGTTTCCCACACAGCAAAATCCTTAAACCTTGAACCCAAGGTCATATCCAAGACAAAACAATACTATTCGACACCATGTAATGATTCCTGTCACAAAACAATATTATTATTAATGTTATTATCAGTCTCCTCATTTCTAGAGTTATTTTTCCTTCTTGCATTTGCATCTCCAACCAAACGATTTGGATCAGTAAGACTGCTGGTTGTTGCCCGGGATTGTTCATATAATAAAAAGCTCTAATTCAGCACTAATTCAACTGTTACTGATGTAATTTTCGACCATCACAGGTGGTTGGATCACATCAAGTAAATATAGAATTCATCAAATTATCGAATTTCATTGTATGTATTAATGTGGAAAAATTGTGCGACCTATTCAGTATGACAAGCAAGAGAGATTAACCTTAATTTAAATTGTCTTAAATTAAAGGTCGGCCATTTATAAATACTCCTGATCAAAAATTTAAGACCACTTGAAAATCTTTAAAAAGAAACCTTTTTTTAAGGACAGATTTTAAACTCCTGTCAGTTAAGGTTACCAATACTACAACCTAAAAGGTTATGGAAAAAAAGCTACATTTCATTTCAAACATTTAATTCAGAAATTTGCATTTTTATATTCCCCCCAAACTTCTTTCCTTGATGGAGGGGAGACTAAAACTTGCTGCTATGGTTTCAAATGATCTGAAATAACAGCAAAGGGAGACTTGATTCCAAATATTTTTCATATGTTGTATCTCCCTGCTTTGATTTTCATACATAAAGTAAATTTCAGTGTATAAAGATTAGTTGATATTGGATATATTCATAATTGTACTCTATTTCCAAAAGAGGGGAGATAAAACATATAAGATATATTTGGCATCAAGTCTCCCTTTTCTGTTATTTCAGATCAATTGAAACCATAGCAGCAAGTTTTAGTCTCCCCTCCATCAAGGCCAGAGATTAGTGGGAAATATATACAGTGGTGCCAAAAAGGAAGTCTGCACTTGTCATTTTTTCAAAAACCACAAATTTAAGCTAAATTGAATGTAACTGTTTAAACAACCTACACCTTATTTGATTCGCCTTTTATTCCTCTATAATTTTACCTGTTCATATTTGACTTTTAATTGAAGTATCCTAGTGTTCACGTTAATTAAAAAAAAAAAAAACTTCAAATCGATATATCTATATACAGTATATGATTTATTTAATTGTTAAATTAGACACGGTCAGATATATTTAACTGCCTGTAAGGGAGCCTGTGCATGAAATATTTGTGGCAAGAGTTGCATAATCTCTAACCACACATCTCGTGAGTTGGCGTTGTTAAATACCAGTGGCAAGTGGAGAGTACACACACACACACACACACACACGCACACACATAAGAGAATGATGAGTGATTTTCTGTCCATCTTATTTCTCAAATCCACTCAGCTGAGGATCAACCTATCTACTGCACTATCTGCAAAAACAATTTCCATAATTTCAGCTGCATTGAAAATTTACCAACCGGGCTAGTTATATTCAACTGGATTTAAATTTGGATTTGATTCTTTCTAAAGAATTATTTTCGCCTTTCGGATTACCTTAATAAGAATTTTCATGCAACCTGGTTTGTGTCATTTCCTACATTTTTTAACTCGTTGTTTTTACAGGACATGTACATCTTTGCAATTCATGACTATAATAAATTGCAGTTTCATTTAATGCCGTAACCAGCAAATTCTAGCATTGCTACAAATATAATTTGCTGATTTTTTTCTGTCAGCAGATGAGAAGAAGAGCAAGAACAGCATTCTTTGAAACTCTGCAGAATAAGGACTTTGTAAATTGTTTTTTGGAGTATTTGGTTGAACAATAAATTTGATTGTAAAGTTCAACTTACCGTTTAAATTTTTTTCTCTTATAATAAGCTATACTCTCTAATGTGTGTGCATTGAGGTTTTTTATTTGGTTGGGATTAAAATATCTATATATAAATACTGGTATTTATATTAGATTGATGTTTACCATTGCTGCTTTTATCAGATAAACACTGCATCTTTTTTTATTTCATTATATATATATATATATATATATATATATATATATATATATATATATATATATATATATATATATACACACACTAGCAAAAGTACACGTCGTTGACTAGGTTCAAAAACAGCCTACAGAAAATGGACTCTGATTTATGAAAGTATGATAGATTATGAAAAGGAAGGGTTGTAAAGAGATAGCTTCCAATTTGGGGGTATCAAAACCAAAGCAAAATATGATGAAAGTAAAAATAAAATAGATAAACCCCATAATTTATTATATCATACCTGTTCAAACTGAAACACTTATCACAATACTCTGTGGATCTATATTAAAAAACCTTGTTAAACTTTGTGATATATTTTTCTATTCTATGGAGGTCACGCGGAAACAAACACTCCATAATTTTATTATACCATATTTCTTCAAACTGAAACATAATTATCAAAGTATACTTACGCAGATAGATATGAAAAGTCTTTATTAAAGTTTGTGTCTATTTCCATTCTATGGAGGCCAGGCGTGAACGCAGACCCCACAATTTTATTATACCATCCCTATTTAAGTTAAAACATACTTATCAAAGTATTAATATGTACATCTATATCAAAAACACTTATAAACGTTTTTTTTTAATTTTTTAATTTTTTATTTCCATACTTTGTGGACCAGGTGCGCACACAGACCCCACAATTTTAATGAATCATCATTATGCCAGATCAAACATACCCATTCCTGTGTCTTGATACATCTTCTATCATTATATGTGATCAGTTTTCTATAATAGTCAACCATATAGGAGCCTATTCGTGAGCAGACACACACACACACACACAGACGTTCAGCTTTATATTATAGAAGATATATATATATATATATATATATATATATATATATATATATATATATCTTCTATAATAAATCAAAATAAATAAAAATATCTATAAAATTTGGATTTTCCTTTTAATTGAGCACTCTGCTGGAATTCTTTTTCCAAAAAAAAAAAAAAAAAAATACTAATCATATATATATATATATATATATATATATATATATATATATATATATATATATATATATATATATAGTATATGATTTATTTAGTTGACAAGTAAATTAAGGTTTACTTGAGCTGCTTATTAATGTAACGTATATATAGTATACTAGAGGGGGTACCCGGCGTTGCCCAGGTGTGGAGAGGTTTTATGGTAAGGGTATTGATCAACAGAGCCCTAAAAAAAGTGTTTGAAATGAAAAAAAATTAACCAATCCCCTAAAAAAAAAATGTAAATAGCAGCGAGTACCCATGCGAATGCAAAATATTTAAAATGTAGTAAGCAGGCAGGCAGGCTCGAACCTGTAACGCTAAGAAGAAAAGGAAGTGAAATAAAAAAAAGCAAACTGTTTTGTTGCCACGCCCAGCATGAGATACAACGTCGCCACTGTTCAAATTAAGGTTAGTCATTGCAAGGTATATGATGACATCGTAAAAATGTCAACGAAAAAAGTGACCCCTCCTTGTAAAAATGTGGTGGGTGAAAGAATTAATGATTTTGGCCAATTTTTTTTATATTTGTTGGCCAAGAGACTGAACTTTCAAACGATGCCAATTTTGTCAGAAAAAAAAAAAAAAGTGACCCTCCTTATAGAAAAGTGCCCGGTTGAGGGTAAAAGAATTAATGTTTTAGCCAATTTTTCGATATTTGTCGTCTGAAGGACCAAGCTTTAAAATGATACTAATCTCGTATTAAAAAATTGGCTAAAAACATTGATTCCTTCAACCTCAATTGAGCACTTTTCTACAAAGAGGTAGTACTTTTTTCGCCGATATGTTCAAAAGTCAACCCCTTGACTAGCCTTAATTTAAACCTTTGCCATTTCTGATTTGGCGATGGGTACAACGGCAAAGACGTCACATTCTTTTTTCTTTTTTTTTTTTTTTCATATTCTTTTCCTCTTTCGCGGTACGGGTTCAAGCCTGTCTGCCAACTACCACTTTTTCTTTTCTTTTTTCTTTTTTTTTTTTGCTCAAACACACACCTCCAAACACCTGGGCAACGCCGGGCACTTAGGCTAGTTAAAAATGAAATGTCCGATTCCATTAATTAGATTTTTGTCGAATTATAACTTTCACATTTTTTATTATCATTTTATAATTTCATACAATATAATCTTAATTTTATTATCTTATAGATGCTCTCTCAGGTAATATATAATTTTGTGATTTAAAGATTTCAAATGATTACTTTGGAACCCATAGATAAATGAAAGATTGGTTGTGCCTATCATACGAATTCTAGCTTAGGACTTTTGCCTCTCAGACAGCTAGAAACATTAAGGAAGTGTTTGGTGGCAATGTAGTGAACGAGCGAAATGTGCGCCAATGGTTTGAGAGAGTTCGGTGTGGTGATTTCAGTCTGGCAAAATCAACCCTGTGGTAGGCCTGCAGCCAAGATCGATAATGATGAGTTGAAAGCTGTAGTAGAATACTTCTCGCACAACGCGTGATTTAGCCGAGAAATTGAATGTTTCAACTTCTACTATATTGGATCGTCTGGGTGCATATTTTAATCAGAACGTCTTTTTTTTTTGTCTTTTTGTTTATGATATTGTGAAATAAAAGTGTCAATCAGACATTTCATTCTTAATGACCTAACATTTTTCAAAAATTACTTCTTTATCACTTAATTTACATATATCTATCTTTATAGATAGTCAGTTTTGTTCTTTAAACAACTCTCTCTTCTCTTTTTTAGAAATACTTTTGATTATTTTTTGTATGTTCTGCATCTTTAGTGAAAAATAAATAAATAAATCACTTTTTTTATTAGCTAATTAAACACCATAATTGTAAAGTTTAATAACAATATTATTACTTAATGTTGATCCCCCACTTTTGTTTAATAGTATCCTTCCAGTGAAATTAATTAAGAAAAAAATATATATATATAGATTCACATTTTAGCATAACTATAGATTAACACCCTTCGCTGAATCACCTCCCCTTAAACAATTAAAAAAAGATTAAACACCCTGAAAAAGTTTGCCAAAAGAAGAAAAAAAGAAAACGAAACAAAAAATACAAAAACATAAAAAACAATTATTTTAGAAGTATTTTTACATTAAATTTATATACAAAACTGATCCTCCACACTAAAGAGTTTCATATACAAATTACGAGGGGCGTGCAATAAGTAATGCCCTTGACCCACTTCCCATAGCAGTAGAACAACGAAACTTGGCACAGTTATTAGTCTTTCTCTACATAGGAACCACCCAAAGTTATGCATTTCTCCCATTGTTTGATGCAGCTCTGGAGACCGTTTTTGTAGAACACCCCAGGTTGGTTCTCCAACCACGACGTGACTTCAGAAATCAAGGCTGCATCATCTGAGAAACGCTTTCCTTTCAAAAACAACTTCATGGCTGGGAAGAGGTGAAAGTCAGAGGGTGCAAGGTCAGGAGAGTAGGGAGGATGGGGAAGGATTTCATAACCACATGGCCGTGCTTCTGATCTGGCGACATGCGAGTTGTGGGTTGGAACTTTATCCTGCAGGAGGAGGGTACATTTGCTGATCTTGCCTGGCCTCTTGATTTTAATAGTTTCCCTTAATTTTCTCAAAAGTGAAGCATAATAGGCTTCTGTAATTGTGGTACCCTTTGCTAGGAAATCTGTCATCACTACTCCGTCCTGGTCCCAGAAGACTGTGAGCATGACCTTGCCAGCAGACGGCTGCACCCTTGCCTTCTTTGGAGGTGGTGAGTCCAAGTGCTTCCACTGCATTGACTGGCCTTTGGTCTCTGGATCATAGTGATGGACCCAGGTTTCATCCTGTGTAATCAGTCTTTTGAAAAATTTTTACTCATCTTCTTGGCACATCTCCAAATTCATCCTCGAGCACTCAACGCGTTCTCGCTTCTGGAATGGTGTGAGCAACCTAGGAATCCATCTGGCAGACACCTTATGCATATGCAAATGGTCATGAATGATAGTTTCCACAGATCCTGTACTAATCTTGACATCTTGGGCTATTTGGCGAATAGTAATGCGCTGATCTTCCAAAATGGCAGCCTCAACTTGATGGACAGATGCCTCATCAATGGCAGAAGGGGGGCGACCAGGTCTGGGAGCTGTTTCCATGGTGCCTGGAAAACTCGTCTCCCAAAAACTCGTACCCTGAAAACTCGTATCCGGAAAAATCCCCCCCTTTTTGCTAGGTAGGAAAACTGGTCCCTTATTGATAAATATCGATTGAAAACACATTTTATGAGCGTTCTTAAAGAAGAAATTGTCTTTAAAAGAGAATACACATCTCATAATATTTTTTAAAATTATTTTTATCTCTTGTTTTAAAAAATAAACTTGATCACGGAGTCAAGATACGAAAAACGAAACCATATATTTATTTTTAAAAATACTCTAGTTTTAATACTTTTTGTTTTATTACGAAACAAAAATAAAAGAAAGAAAACACGTATTATCAAAGAAAGTAAATATTTTATTTAGAAGAATTAATTTAGTTTAAACAATTCTTGTGTTATTACGAAACAACAAAAAAGAAAACACGATATTATGTAATTGTGGTACCGCGCTGAAATAATAACGTCATTATTTCGAAAGCCATTCTTAACATGGGGAGGGGAGGGTATCATTTAAAAGTCATTACGGCGGCTATTGTTAGAGGGCGATAACTCCAATTTCTTTTTGGTCAAATAACGCGGCAAATAAATAAGAAACAAGATTTTTTCCAAAGAGAAAAATATTTGAAACCCAAACATTTATTGTATCAAAATGTATCAATATATAATTATAAAAACATTTATTTAAAAGTAAACGTATTTTTTTAATGATTGCTTCCTCAAAGCATTTTCTTTCACTTTCTTCGTATATATCTCAGACTTTATTTTTAATCGCGCGTGTATTTATTTTATTTTTTTTCATTCATTTTTTTTGATTCATACTTTTATTTTGTGCTTGTTTTTATTTTATTTTAATTTAATTTTTATTTATTATTTTCTCCACTAAATATTATTATTTTGTTAAATTATTTTTTCGCACATATTCAAATAATCCTTTTGTCCCCCCACCTTTTTTTTGGCCTCAAATAGTACCTTCAAAAAAGTTTTTGTGATTAAATAAACCAAAGAAATCCTTTTGCGCATACGCTTTGAAGGACTAATCTATATATAAATGTAACTCTTGGTTCGTTCGTAATTAATAGTCTAAATAACTAAACAAATGATTGCTTCGACATTTTGGTATAATATGTTTACTGTACCTATGCATGTTTTTATATATCTCTTTTTAATTATAACATTATACTTAATTTTTCTATAATAAATAGGTGGTTTTCTTTGTACCGATAGGCCATTTTTTATTTTTTTTATTTATGGACAATTATTTATCACCACTTGCCGTCACGTGACCAGTGTTTCCAATTTAGCGGTTTTCCCACTAGATCTGGAGATTTCGTTTGCAATCTAGCGGGGGATTCTAGAAAATCTGGAGATATGTCGCACTCACACACCCGCAATTTTAGATTAAAAAAATAAAGAAAAGCGCTTGAAAATACTTTAAAACATAAAATAAACATTCATATAAGTAAAAAAAAAAGTAGCATTTATTGCCTTTGGTAACAATTATTTATTGATTGTTTGTTTTGTTTTTCACCTTTTTTTTCAGCTAACCATTCTTAAATCTCGCTATAAAATCGATTTTTCCAAGTACATTTTAGTGGGGGGGGGGCATTCCAACCTCCGTAGTTTAGTTTAAAATACGATCTAAGCAACCCCCCTTAGTCAAAAATTCTAAAAAGCAAGAAGCAACAGCAAAAAAAAAAAAAACCCAAAAGAACTTATACCACTAGGCACCGCCAAAACTAGGGGGGCAGGTCAGTACTTTTTGACGGACCGTCTTTTTAAAAATCTACCAAAAATCAGGTAATTATACGATCAATACGAAATTTTCAGCGATTATTAGGAGAAGAATGAACTTTATAACAATGTACTTATTTTTCATAAACGATATTTATATATATATATATATATATATATTTGCTTACAACCCCCCCCTTGTTTTGAAGTGGGAACAAATATGCTTAAAATAATCATCTGAAACTGAACAAAACATATTGTGTTGCTGTAAGGGACAGAATTATAGATTAAAAAAAAAAAAAACTTGTTTGCATGCCTTATTTTGACGTCTGAATATCAGAACTTCGATTGTGTTTAATTATCCCGCTTTTTAGTTTTGAAGTGTGAAATTCGGTGATTATGTTAAGTAAAATAATTAATTTAAGTTAAGCAAAACAAAAAAAAAATTTTTTAATATTTATACGAAAAAAGCCATTTTAAAATTTATGATAAATAAATTAACAATTTTTTTTTTAGCGAGCCGAATAATGCATGACCATTATTAAACAGGGCATGCTTTGAATAATCGATACAAAAAAAAAATTCGATAAATATTGTGCCCTTTGTGTTAAAAATAGCATCATTTTTTTCGATCCCGTTTGAAAACGTTTGCCGCCTTTCGACTACGGTGGACCAAACGCGCTGAAATAATTTTTTTTTATTCTGCTTTAAATTGCCCCCCGCCATTTTGGGGAGCCTGGCCCCCACACACATACACATTAAAAACCAAACTCATACAAATGGTCACCCATCTGGTACTGGCCAGCCTCAGCTTAATAATACATTGAAATTTTCATCACTGAAAAATAAGTTTTTTTTGGCCTGTTTGGTCTTCCATAGTTTTCTCCTTATCAAACGCAAACGTAAACAGAGTCGATCTAGACTCTACATTGACGCGAAATATCTGGTTACCTATATGAATAAGTGGAATTATTTGAAATTCAGGTACTTATATTATAATATTTTTGAATATTCTCTTAGAAAATCATCCTAAATCTTAGTTAGACAATAAATAAATAAATTAATTATTTCAAAAACCTTTTTTTTTTTTAAATATATAAGTACGTGTTTTGTGCAAGACAAAAAATGTCAATTGTTAACTTTTTGGGAAAATTTAACATTTAAAATTTAATTAAAAATAGTAGAAAAAGTTTTACATTATTCTGTTTTCTATATGATAAAATTCAGGGTTTTATCTTTCTGGAAAAAAAAAGTTACTCAGAAATAATGGATTTTAATAAATGTAATTTAGTTTTAAAAAACAACAACAACTTGATTTTGCGGCCATTTTTGGCGGTGCCTATACCAAACACAGTAGAATTTAATTATCTACCAACCTAAATACTTTTAACATGCTAAAACAAAGTTTTTTTGTTTTTTTATTTTTCTAATTTCCAAATATGTTGTTCAAAGTGGATTTTACACACTGAATAAAAAAAATAAATAATAATAAACAAATGTCCACTTATCGCTTAAGGAGTAAGGAGGCTTAATTTCTCAAAAGTTGTAAACAAATGACTAGGTGTATCAGAATTTTTGTATGAATGTTTGATACCCCTAACACGAAATTGCGAATAAAATATAAAAAACTCGTAATTTCTCTTTTAAAAGTGGGTTGTTTATTTTCTTTATGGATTATACTTTCAAAATAAACTATTAAAGTTGTATAAAAAGTAATAGAAATATTATTTTTTAAAAAACAGTAATGAAATTAATTGAATTTTACGAGCTCAGTATTTTCAATTTTTAAACTTTAAAAATCTATCAAAATTTTTCTATTGATTCAATTTTTACGATATTTTCAGGGTCGATGTGAAATTTTATGCTCTTTCCAATAAACTGAATATAATATTTTAGACAAACGTTTTTTTTTTAATTCACGCCCCCCCCCATTTTCAAATGTCTATTATTTACTTTTTGTAAATAATTAATTTACTCACCAAAGTTTTATATATCACAAATGGAAGATAAAAGATCAATAAATAATATATTCAAATTTAAAACAAAAAAAAAGTAGTGTTTTTTAGAAATTTACCTGTAAAGTCCGATGTTTAAAACTTTTTTTAAATACGTTGTTTTTTTTTCTAAATGAAACCTTGGTCCTTTAATTGAAAAAGAAAATTAGGGTTTGAATTATATTTTTCGAGTAGTTATAAGCTTGGAAAGATAGGGGGCCGAATTAATTCATGCCTCCCATTTTTAAATTTCTATTAAAAAGTAAATAATTAATTTACTCACCAAAGTGTTATATATCACAAATTGAAGATAAAAGATGAATAATTTAAAACAAAAAGAAAAAGTAGTGTTTCTTTAGAAATTTACCTGTAAAGTCCGAACTTTAAAACCTTCTTTTTTTAAACCACGTTGTTTTTTTGTTTTTTTTGTTTTTTTTTAATGAAACCTTGGTCCTTGCTCCTTTAATTGTAAAAATAATTAGGGCTCGAATTACATTTTTTGAGGAGTTATAAGCTTGGAAAACGGAGTGGAATTATTCAATATTTTTCACGAAATTTCTGACACACCTAACAAATGACTTATCTACTACTAACCCTAAGTTCGAGTTACACTCCCAATTTAGAGTTAGTAATAGTCATAGATTTTTTATACAATTTTCCAAGAGTGAAGTCCCCAATGGTTAAACGACATGCAACCAGTTAATTGATAAAAGAAATGTATAAAAGCACGTATAAAAGATACTTGAATTTTACTGCAGTTGGTATCAAGTATTTTTGTTATTGTTTACAATTTCTCGAATATTAATTATTTTACACAAATGATTGTGTTGTTCCTACTTACTTGCCCCCCCCCAAGAGCCGTCATTCATGATTTTACTTATTTTTACTAATTTTTAGACGCTTATTTTATTTAATTGTCAGCATGAACCAACTTTTTAAGATGCAGCATATGCTAACACTTCAGTGAAGTTTACTGCATTTATTTTTTAGCAAACAGAAAGTTTTCCACTTTATTTATTTTTTTGCGTAATTTATGATGGAAGTATGTTTTCTGTTTTTCTTACCATCTGTTGAAAAAAATAATTTGTACAGTCTCCTGAAAAAAAATCAAACTTTTCTCTACTTTCACCTATTTACAATGTTCATATAAAGCATTCATCTGTTCTTTTTATAATAAAAAAATCTGTTTTCAAAAAGAAACGTTTACTGACAAATTTCTTTTTTAAAAAAAAGTGCAAGTTTTCCCGAAAAAAAAACCCCAAAAAACTTTCACCTAACAATTTATGGTAAAAAATTAATTTTTTTTTTTTTTTTGGGGGGGGGGGGGGGAAATAACTTTTATTGATAAAAAAAATTGCAAAAAATAATAAAAGTAAATAAACGAACAAAATGCAATTTTTCTTGAGGAATGTGTTCCATTTTAACAAACTGGGCCACAGCAACGCGTGGCCGGGTACAGCTAGTGATTAAATAAAAACGAATTTAGGAAAACTCGTCCTCGGAAAACTCGTCTCTGGAAAACTCGACCCCGGAAAACTCGTTCTCTTTTGCTAGGTAGGAAAACTGGTCCCTTATTGACTAAATATCGATTGAAAACACATTTTATGACCGTTCTTGAAGAAGATATTGTCTTTAAAAGAGAATATACATCCCATAATATTTAAAAAAAAATATTTTTACTTGTTTACTCTTGTTTTAAAAAAATTAAATTAATTTTTCTAAGTTTTCGTTTTCTACCTAGCTTTTAAAGTTGTTGGTCTTTCAACTTATTTTAAAGAGTTTATTTAGTTAAAAAGAAAAAGTAATGTCGAGTGTTACTCATGAATAAAAAATGCCCGTCATAAGAGGATAATGTTTTAGGAGGATAATTGTTTAAAAATAGAAAATTAAAGAAAATATTAAGGTAGATATAGCCCCCACCTCCAAAAGAAAATAAATTTGTATATTTTTAGGTAATAATGCACATCCCATAATATTTTTAAATATATTTTTACATGTTTATTGTTTTTAAAAAAATTAAATTGATTTTTCTAAGTTTTCGTTTTCTACCTAGCTTTGTAAGTTTTTGGGGGTTTAAACTTATTTTAAAGAGTTTATTTAGTTAAAAAGAAATAACATGTCGCACTTGACATTACTTAGTAAATAATTTTTAACAAAAAATGTCCAAAAATTAAAGAAAATACCGAGGTAGATATAGTTTTAAAACGAGCCTTCCTCACCTTCAAAAGAAAATAAATTTGTATATTTTTGAGTACTGCACAAGTAGCAGTGTCAGAAATTTCGTGAAAATAGTGAATAATTCCACCCCATCTTTCCAAGCTTATAACTCCTCGAAAAATGTAATTCAAGCCCTAATTTTTTTTTCAATTAAAGGAGCAAGGACCAAGGTTTTATTAAAAAAAAAAAAAAAAAAAAAAAAAACAATGTGTTTTTTTTTTTTTAAACTTCGGACTTTACAGGTAAATTTCTAAAAAAGCGATTTTTTTTTGTTTTAAATTTGAATATATTATTTATTGACCTTTTCTCTTCAATTTGTGATATATAAAACTCCCCGATATAATTAATTATTTACTTTTTAATAGACATTTCAAAATGAGAGGCGTGAATTATTCGACCCCCTGTCTTTTCAAGCTTATAACTCCTCGAAAAATGTAATTTAAGCCCTAATTATTTTTTCAATTAAAGGAGCAAGGACCAAGGTTTCATTAAAAAAAAAAAAGACAAAAAAAAAGACAAAAAAAAAAAACAATGTGTTCTTATAAAATAAGGTTTTAAACTTCGGACTTTACAGGTAAATTTCTAAAAAAGCGATTTTTTTTTTGTTTTAAATTTGAATATATTATTTATTGACCCTTTCTCTTCAATTTGTGCGACATAAATTAATTATTTACTTTTTAATAGACATTTCAAAATGGGTGACACTTGGGGGGGGGGCGTAAATTTAAAAAAAAACGTTTGTCTAAAATATTATATTCGGTTTATTGGAAAGAACATAAAATTTCACATTGACCCTGAAAATATCGTAAAAATAGAATCAATAGAAAATTTTTGATAGATTTTTAAAGTTTAAAAATTGAAAAATATTGAGTTCGGAAAATTCATTACTGTTTTTAAAAAAAAAAAAATATTTCTATTACTTTTAAAACAACTGTAATAGTTTATTTTGGAAGTATAATCCATAAAGAAAATAAATAACCCACTTTTAACAGAGAAATTACGAGATTTTTATATTGTATTCGCAGTTTCGTGTTAGGGGTGTCAAAAATTCCTACAAAACTTCTGATACTGCTACTGCACAAGTGCCCCCGAAATGACTTTTAAACGATACCCCCCTCCTGGCTTTCGAAATAATAACGTTATTATTTCAGCGCGGTACCACAATTACATAATATCGTGTTTTCTTTTTTGTTGTTTTGTAATAACACAAGAATTATTTAAACTGGATTAATTCTTCTAAATAAAATAATTGCTTTCTTTGATAATACGTGTTTTCTTTCTTTATTTTTGTTTCGTAATGACACAAAAATGTTAAAACTAGAGGATTTTTAAAAATAAATATTTGGTTTCGTTTTTCGTATCTTGACTCCGTGATCAAGTTTATTTTTTTTAAGCAAGAGTTAAAAAATAATTTTTTTTAAATATTATGGGAGTGCATAGTTTCTTTTAAAAACAATATCTCGTTCAAGAACGTTAATAAAATGTGTTTTCAATCGATATTTATTGAATAAGGGACCAGTTTTCCTACCTAACAAAAAGGGGGGGGGATTTTTCAGGATACGAGTTTTCCGGGTACGGGTTTTCCGGAGACGAGTTTTCCCGGGACGAGTTTTCCGGGCACCGAGTTAATTAAAACTGGGGATAAGATATCTAAAAGGATGAACGCGTTTTAGAAATTTATCAAATTAAAAAAAAAAGATATTTAAAGTCATGCCTCAATGAGATTTTACTTTTTCAGGCGATTATGTGTGAATACACGAAAAAAGAAAACAAATAATTGTTGTAGAATTTAGAGTGGCTTGAGTTGTACATATTATTAAGCATAAAATGATTCCCTTATAATTCTAACTTTTAGGGCAGATAAGCAAATTTTTTACCACTAATCTTAAGTCTGACCGATTATGCCATAAAACCACTCGTAATCGTTTTATTTTTCGCATTTCCGCCCAGACTTAGGGTTAGTACTATGAAAAAAAAAAAAAAAGGCTTATTTTGTATGACTATTCACAATGACATATTTTTACTAAATTTTGATCAGGAACATTTACATGACTAAAATTTTAAAACAAAGTTGACTATATCTTCAAAACGTTGTCTGCCCCGAAAGAACGATCATTTTCCATTAATTTTATATGCAAAACCGACTTTATATTGTTTAGTTTATTTATTTATTTATTTTTTTTTTCAAGCTTTTTACACCTAATCGTTTGAAAAATAAAGAATCACATTTTTATTTTCGGATGGATTATCATAGGTTGCAGAATTCTAATGAAAACTTTATTTCTTTCACAACAAAATGTTATAATTGCGAACTAGTGAAAAAAAAACAAAAAAACAAACAAAAAAAAAACCAAGTCGCGATGATTTGTTCAAAGTTTCCAAGGTAATCACCTAAAAATAATTTCAACGTAATCGCCTGAAAAAGTAGTATCTTATTTTTGGGGGTGAGCTAATGGTAACTAAAGATCTTAATCTACACATTTGCTGCTGCTGCTGCTGCTATTATTATTATTATTATTATTGGCTGACACGGAGCTTTCACACAGGTCTTCAGAAATCTTTTCGTGAAAACAGCCTACTGTGTTCCCTGGAAGCTGAGTGACAACAAGTCTCCCCAGGTTTCCAGTACCCTCCACCTTTTTCAATAACATTTGCAAATAAATTTTCATTATCGCAACAGCTGCTTGCCATTGATTTCTCGTTGGCAGCAGCTATTGGTCTTTGCTGGGATTTAAGTGGCAATAAGCATCCCCAAGGTCCCAGTTCTCTTCGCACTTATTGGTTATTTGATCTCGATCTTTTTTTTTGGGGGGGGGGGGGCAGTGATGAGGCAATGGGAGTAGGGTTAGGTTAGAGACCTTATAGATATGCGGTTTCAGTGTTTTTGGTTCTATGTAGTGTTTCATGTTTTGCCTTTGCAGCAGTTTGTCTGGCCCGCACTTGTTGCTCATGTGTGTTAGGTTTCACATTCAAGGGTTTTTCTTAATATTTCCACTATTTTCATGATTGTTGTTCATTATATTTTCCCAGTCATTCCTTTGATTCCAATTTCTCCATTCTTTTTTCAAAGTTTTTTCCGGATTGTTCTTAGTGCTCCTACTGTTATAGGTATTATTTTGATTTTCTTCATCTTCCATATCCCTTTCAGGTCTCTGGCTAGCTCTGTGTATTTGCTCTGTTTTTCCTTTTCTTTGATATTCACCCTGTAGTCAGCTGGAACAGCAAAGTCTACGATTTGACAGGATTTTTCTTTCTTGTTAATTATTACGACATCCGGTTTCCTTGCTTGGATGGGTTTATCAGTTTGTATGTCCATGTCCCATAGGACTTTGTGATTCTCGTTTTCGAGTACTGTTGCCGGCTTATGTTTGTACCACTTGTCTGTGCGTTCGAGATGCAGTTGTTTGCATAATTCCCAGTGTACTACCCTTCCCACTTTGTCGTGTCTGTTCTTGTATTCCTTTTGGGCCAGTTTGCTGCATTCACTTATTATATGGTTTATCGTCTCGTCTCTTTGTTTACAGAGTCTGCATTTGCTGATTTTTTGTGTTTTGTCGATCTTTGCTTTGATGTGGTTCGTTCTTATCAAGTTGTCTTGTGCTGCAGTTATTAGGGATTCAGTTTCTCAGCTTATATGTTTTTTTCGCATCCATGTCAAGTGTTTTCGTTATTTTCATCTTTTGTCATCTTTATGAATCTTCCATGTAGTTGTTTCTCTTCCCACTTTTCTTTTCTTGTCTTATCCCTTGTCTCTCTGTTTTCTGTTTTATTGATTTTTTCAGTGTCTCTCGCTGCTATGATTATTCTTTCAGTGTTTTGCATGAAATATTTTTCTAGTTCTTTTTTGCTGTCATTCACACAGTCTTCTATATTACCCAACCCCCTCCCGCCGTCTTTCGGGTTTTAATTTTTTTGTAATCGAGCGTGTATTTATTTTATTTTTTGGAATTTTTTTAATTTCTTTAATTCACACTTTTATTTCGTACTTGTTTTTATTTTATTTTCATTTCATTTTAATTTATTTTTATTATTATTATATTTCCCACACTAAATATTTAAATTTTTTGTTACATTTATTTTTTCATACATATTCAAATAATGCTTTTGGCTCTTTTTCTTTTGCCTCAAATAGTATCTTCAACAAAGTTTTTGTGATTAAATAAACCAATGAAAACCTTTTGCGTATGCGCTTTTTAAGGAGAAACAAATTAAAACTCGTTTACGCAGGGTCTACGTTTCCAGTGAAGTACCTTTTTTATTGTTGTTTTTGTTGTTGTTGTAATAATAATGATAATAATAATAATAATAATAATAATAATAATAATAATAATAATAATGGTGCTTGTGCAGTGTACGCACTGTGCTATATTTTAGATAGGGGTTTCAAATTAAATTTTATGGTATCTCTTTTTTTCATCAAGTTGTTAGGTAAAAGTGCAGAATAATTAGAAAGCCTCTCCCTACTAAGAATGGCTTTCTAAATAACGTTATTATTTCAGCATGGTAAGTACACGACACAAATACCAAACAATGTTTATTTATAAGGTAAACACAAGAAAATATGTTAACTAAAATTTAATGTACTCTTTATTTTTAGTTCATATCAAAACTTTAATTAAAACTGATTAGTTAATGAATTTTTAAGATGAATTTGTGTTTCTATGAATAAAGTGTTCACGTGAATAAAGAATTTAAAGAATAAAGTGAATGTGTTCGAGAGAATAAAAAATTTCCTATTTAATTTCCTATTTCAGTCATGTAAATTATTTACAGATAAATGTTCTAAAACAAACAAACAAACAAACAAACAAACAAACAAACAAAGAACAACTTTTAAGTTTTAAATATATTTCAAAGAAATAAATTATTCCCGGTGCTAAAATATTGAATTTATCAATTGTTTTGAAAAAAAACTGTCATGAAAAATGCTTTTAACTTAAAAATATGTTGTAGATACGAGTTGTCTGGTTGATTGACCAAAGCGAAAGAGGAAAAAAGAGTGAGAAAGTCAATCCAGTTCATGGAGAGAGAAAGTGTATAAAGTGTACGTACTGTCTGTTAGCTTTTGCCCCACATAGTAGCAGGTGGCGTGAGGCGCGCGGGTGTGCACGCGCCGAAATGGAGGTGGCTGGTCCAGCGACCTCTCAGCTCGGAAGCCGAATTAGAAAAGGTAGGAAACAGCTTGTCTCTTGCTTTTATAGTTGTTTCTGGTGGTCTTTTGCACATGTGTGGATTTCCTTCAAAGGAGAAGTGACGTTGCCCATGTGTGTGTACATGTGTGCGTATGTGTGCGTACATGTGTGTACGTTAGCATGTGTGTGTATACACATGAATGTAAGTGTATATACGTGAACGTGAATATATGTACGTGTGTGGACATGCGCGCGTATGTTTGTATGCGTGTATGTATATTACAAGTAATATAACTTGAGATGTGAATGCATGTTTTTGTGACTAGAAAAGGTTCGCACAGCCCTAAACAGTTAGACTGGTTCGAAAATACGAGCATTTTACGTAAAATTTATTTATGGAACTTATTTGGCACTCTGAATTCTAAAATATTTGTATTACAAGTTGGAAAGAGCAGTTAGACACGCTGTAGACCAAGAACAGCCCAGTCCAGTCATATGAAACTAAAGTAGCAAGAAAGTGCCTCCAAGTTCTTATCCAGAGAAAGAGAAAGAGTGATAATGAGACAGTGTTCATTGTCCTAATCAGAAAAAAAGGCCAACACTGGATGTTTTTGAAGTGTGTGGCTATTTATCTCCCTCCGACGGTGGAATGATATTCCCCAATAGGAGAACCTCAGGCAATTACCTGAAGTGGCACTCATCCTAGGTGGGTTGAACCAGCTTCTTTCAAAGGAGGCGGTCTCAAGGGAATATCAAATTCTCAAGTGCTCCCCAGTCGTGTGTATATCTTTGTCAGGGGAAGATGACAATGTTAGATTTTTGCGGTTCTTGCAGGAAGGTGTCGACGTTCTTCTATATACAGCGCCTAGTATTCCCAAATGGTCACCCATCTGGTATGGAAATCGCTCCGGACAAGGAATGAAGCCACCTGATGTAAGGAGCAAAAAAAAAAAAATAAAGAAAAAAAATATTACTTCAAAATCAAAAACTAACGAAGGATAAGTGTTAGATGGATAGATTCCAAGCCCAAAAAACAGCAATTCTTTTTCTTTGTCAGAAACATCGCTCATTGAATGTGTGAACTAAAGGAAAAAATAATGAGAACTGGTGTATAAGACGATTAGCAATAAACTAACTCCTTTTAAAAGAGAGATAGTAAAGCCTGGGAGGATGAACCTCCTAGAACTGCACAGGACTAGAAAAATACCTCAGCCAACAGGCAATAAGCCATCTCAACAATGGCTTATACTCTGTTGGCTTTGTGACCAAGTGAAAACCGCTGGCTGGTCCCTATGATGGTACCTCTACACCTGGATAATGGATGTTCATCCGTCTGAACATCTGATCATCCTTGAGGGGTTAATGGATGACACATACTGAATTTTGAAGCAAGGGTTGCACAATCCTTAATCACTCCTCTCCTGACTCGGCACTGATTGATTCCAGTGGCTAAGAGAAGTTCAAGATGACTGCAAACAATGTCGAGATGAACAGAGAACACCTGTTATTCCCAAATGGTCACCCATTTTAGTACTGCCCAGGTTCAGCGATGTTTAACTTCGGTGATAAAACGAGAACCGTTGTGTCAACGTGATAATGTCATATGCTAGATAATTGACAAAGAAGGAGTGCAAAGAAAAGTTGTGATTATTTGTAGTTTAAGTTATTTAAGCATTGACGATTGCAGGAAAGAAGGGTTGGGGTTACTCATATCTTGTTAATGACTAATATTTTTGTTGTTTTGTTAGCGTTCATATAATTTTACGCTTTTTGAATAATTTCGCCGGAATGAAAAAAAAAAAAGAAAAAAAGAAAGAAAAACAACGTTTTTGATTGTTTTAGTAGAAGATCCTGTTTACAACTGAAGTATCACAACGATGACTGACCTTGACATTTGAAGATTAAAATAAAGGAAAGATAACTCTTGTACATACACATTTTTAAAAAATTATTTTCCTAAGCATTTCAGACATTTATAGATATGCATGTCTGACAAAATAGTCTATCATTTTCTTCTCCATTGCAGCTCAACACTAGCCCAGGTTAATAATAATCATTGCAAATATTTATTTATGAAAAGTTTAGTTGGTCCTATCCTTTCTTCGGCACCCTCTCTCTCTCTCTCTCTCTCTCTCTCTCTCTCTCTCTCTCTCTCTCTCCTTAAAAAAATCACCAGGACACAAAATAACTACAATAGAACATGATCACTACACGCGAAGTTCATTAACCGATTTGTTCTTCCCTGGGAGCGGTGAGCTCTCCATTGGGAGGAGATTAAGACGCCTAAAACACTGAATAAGGCCAGGCAACTATGCTGGTATTAACTGTTAAACATTACTGGGTGCCTGGGCAGCGGCGCGTAATCTGACTGAAAGGAAGAGTTTATTATGAATTTATTGTGTTTTGTAAAACAGGCATTACTTTTTATTGTTTGGGAAAAATGACAAGTGATATAATTTCGTTCTTGGTCTGGCAAAACCCAACTCAAGGATATCTGGCTTCTGAATGTTAACGTCTCTGATCGTGTGAACGGAGTCAAGCTGTGATCACAGATTCCCGGGCCATGTAAGGAATCAGAACAGCCCCTGAAATTACGTGCTAATCAGTGATTGGCCCGGCAGCTTACTCCAATCCAACCCTTCCCTGAAGATATAAGCAAATGTCCGCGCCAAAAATCTCAGATTGAGCTAGATCTCGAGAGAAGTTAACATTAAGCAAAGAGACGCCCATCCGCCTCGACCGCCGTCACCGTAGACCATGGAGGGTAAGATTCAAAAGTGTTTTGTATGAAATCGAACTGAACAATTGTACATATGTGAACACAGTTTGTAAATTCCGTTTGAATTAAGTATGTAGAATAGAGATATTTGAGTTTGTCTTCCTTTGCCTGCATGAGAAGTTAATTATTTTCAGCAGAAACCTGCATATCAACTCGATAGATTAGGCCTGCAGCATGAAAGAATCCTGTAGAGAACTCCCGAGAGACGACAATCACAGCCATTGTAACTTGGACAGGGTCAGATGTCACACCCCTCCACGCCCCTTCCACATCATAATGTCTTCAGATGCAGAAACGTTTTCTTAGCTTTCGAGTTGGCTTTGCTTGCCTACATCTATGCCAGAATACGTTGGGGTATTGTCATGGCCCTACATTCTGTTATAAAGGGGTTAACCACATCGCCTGCTTCTGCTGATAATTATGCAACAATTTCTTCAGAGTAGTGACTACCATTATCGTGAAACAATTCATATAAAAAAATATCATCATCATCATCATCATCATCATCATCATCAGTAGCAATAGCAGCAGCTGTTTAACATCTGTTTCATTAATGTCTTTTAGAAATTGAGTGTTAAACTAACCTACCTCTGGCCAAGTCTTTCCTGCTACCTGCCATCTCAACTGTTCTACATCTATTAACCCAAGAACTCTGATCCATTTTTAATGTGACCATATCATCGGAGCCTCCTTTTCTGCACACATCTACATATACTGTATGGATTTTATCTTTCTCTGACGCTATCAGAACTATGTACATCTTTAAAACTTCTTATGACATTTCTCTTCATGCAATGCATGTCCTTAAGTTTCACTTCCATGCGCCATTACACTGTGTACAAATGCTAATGGCAGAAGTGGTTTAACGTATGTTTCATACCCGCTGCATATATTGGATGCCTTTCAGAAACTGAGTCCCAAACTAACCTCTGGGCAAATCTTTCCTGCTACCGACTACCTCAACCTGGCTTTGCTTGCCTTTGCTTGCCTACATCTATGCCAGAATACGTTGGAAAGCTTTGTCTAAGTCTCTTTGTTCTGTTATAAAGAGGTTAACCACATAACACTGTATACTTGAGCTTAAACTGTATTCGGTTCTTTGGTTCCAATCTGGGGACTTCTTTATATGTGGGGTCGTCCAATAGGTTCCACTACATCTATAACCTTGTGTGAAGACCCGATCTCTCTCGGTTAAGATGAAACACAGAGAAGACATTAGTGTCTACACAGTTACAAGTGTAATCCTAGGTAGTTCAGCTCAAACATTCACAAAAGTCCCGTGACGCAGTCTGAGTCACTTTCACAAAGATAGGGTTGATACGACGTTGGATGCAACAGTTGATGATCCTTTCTCTCTTCTTTTTCCACTGAAAAAGATCATTCAACTTGGTTGTTTTTCCTTAAGTTCACTTGCAAATAATAATAATAATAATAATAATAATAATAATAATAATAATAATAATTAATGCTGACTCTGGTTGTAGTTTCCGGACGAAATTAATTATTCACAAGAAGAGGAAAATAAAAATAATTATGTACAATTTTTCACAGGAGAATTAAAAATAAACAGAATAAAAATGTGGATTACAACTTACTTTTTCTGGTAGTTTTGATAGTCGATTAACAGGGTCTTGTTGTCAACAACCGATTCCTTGCTTATCAATCGGTCAAAGGACGAGTGCTTTCTCAAATGGGTTGGGTGTGGGACGGTGGACAGTCTCCCTCCGACTTCAAAACCTGGTGTGTGTTGAAGCAGACATGGGTTTTCTATCTAACCAACCCCAGCATGCTCCTTCACACCTTCGTTCGCCCTGATTGGATACAGCCACTTCTGCCATACATCCCAATCAGGTAACTTTCCACAGAACAAAGGTTCTCATCAATGATTTTCTCATGCACCAGGCAGCTTCAGTCCTTGACTTCAGTTCAAACTTTTAGCCCAAACAATCGGTTAGATATCTCCAAATAATCACCTTTACAGCAATATTGTTTCATATTTTCGACTTTATTTTGTCTATTACAAAGAAAAATGTATTTCACATCGGTGACCATGTCATTTCTTTTTCTAGCTGACAGGGTTATCTGCTGTCATCTGGGACCTGCCATTAAAATAAAAAAGCTCTAATTCATCTTTCGTTGGCCCCCTTTTGGGACAATTTTCAACAATAGCTCTAATTCAGCTCTCCTTAACCCTTCCTCTAAAGTAATCTCTTACCATCATGGCTGGTTGGGTCACACACCTAAGTAATCGTTTGCAGACTATTTACTTCGAAAAATAAATAGATATTATATTGATACATTCTGAAAATATTAAGAACTTAAAGCATGAAATATTTATTAAAATGACTGAATTGAATAACCTGAAAAGAGTTAATATGCGATAAAACAAAATGGCAAAAATAAACCCCAACTTTCCTTAAAAAGTTTGGCTTTCTTAAAAAAGTCATTAAACTTTAGCTAGGAGCAAAGTGCAGTATCTGTTCTGATATTACACTTCATCTTTTCTGTCCTTGATTGATTCTAGACTGGGTCAATTTTTTAATTTTTTGTTCAAATCCAGAGTGCCCTATTTTAGGGAATTGTATTCACTTATCATGCATATATGTTGTTGTGACTATTTTTTTTGTTTTTTAAACCTTAGATACCGTGAAATAAAAAACTGGAGACATTTAGTATTAGTCCTTGAACAGCCAGAATATGAATTTACAAGAATAAAATGTATTTATTTTTACATGTTTTATCCTAACTTCTTATTTAAAACCTGGTAAGCTACTTGCTTCGTTAACTGGGCATGGAACTTTATCTCCTATAATATTAAAAAACCGAGTCATAACGTTGGAACTTTTGTCTAACATTAAAAATGATATTCACGTTAACCTAAGATCTCCACAAAACACGCTTTAGCAACTAAAAATATGACCGACAAACAGAAGAAATTCGACAGTGAAGAAAAAAAAGATCAAAAACTAAAATGATATTACTTAAAGCCTAGTGCAATTTTTGTTTTATCTTCCAAGTTTTTGGTTCATTCTCAATTCCTTCATTTGTGACTGTACTTCTCAGTAAACTTTTTTTCTTTCTGTTTTCTTCCCGTTTATCCTTTTTTTGTAAAATAGGTCTGGTCTTTATTAGCGCCAAATTATCTGTAATGTTACCCAACACATTGTAGACTCAGTCGTAAAGTAGACAAAAAATAGAGAAGAATTTCAACTCGCTTTTTTTTTGTTGTACAACGACATTTATTTCCCCATTCTCCTGCCATGTGTGACTTCTTGTTATGACTGTGACGTCACCCATGTCTCTAATGTGCTCTCGAACGTCATCCATGTCTCTAACGTGATCTCGAACGTCATCCATGTCTCTAACGTGATCTCGAACGTCATCCACATCTCTCATGTGATTGTCCTCTCTAACATGCTCTTTCTTCTTTTTATAATCTTTTTCCTTACAGTGACGTCATTACGCATTTTGTATACGTGCATCCGCTCTCTGTTACACTGAGGTTTCACTTAAACTTTTATCCATTCAAATATGGTTCTCGTTATGTAACAGATCTCCTCCATTAAAAACCCGCTTTGTGTCAACTGAGGTGGCCAGTATGTAGGGACAGTATGACTAATGGGGGACTTAAAGTTAGCAGAAAGTTTGATAATGGCCAAATAAATTTACCTCTACGAGTGATATCCCTAATTAATTATAACTTCCGCCTTTGTGCCATCAACTACACATTGTATTAGGTTCGTTAATGAGCAGAAATTGAAAGGTTACAGTATTAACGCTGGCATACCTCAAGAATCCATCCTTAAACAGATATATTATCATCTACAGCAACACTTCAAAGAGCAACAAAGACCAGGATCTTTCTGATTCTCTCTCCTTAAACAGAGCTGTTAAACATAGATGAGAGGGAAAAGATAACGAAATACTAAAGCCTTTTTTTTTTATTAAGGGGAGGGGGGGTCACCACTTATCAAGGCCCAGACAGACGCTACTCTTAGATAAGGATTAATAAGCGTTAGTTAGGTAGTGAGACATGATCACTAATAATCGAACTTATGTAGGGCTAGATTATTTAAGAGGACGGGGCAACACGAATTTATTTACATTAGATTTAAAAATGGACATGCTATAGTCATCCAGGAAACAACCCCTGTTACTGTGTTCCACAAACGGACAGTTCTAGGAAAGAAACTCTACTCATGGAATTTTTGTTTAGTTTTAGGCACAGATAGATAGAGAGTGGAGGAAATTGTTGATAGTTCTTGTAGCTAGGTGAGTATTTGTTGCAAACGTTTTATGAGGGGGGGGGGACCAAAGATTGAAGCTCAGACGAACACCTACCATAAAAATAACGATAGAACAGAGATAGACTCGCAACGTCTCTTCTGTGAGAAAGAGGGGGTAGGGAAGTGAAAAGGTCATAGCCCATTAAATTTCAAACTTTTGTACCCTGTCAAGATAGGAAAGAGTACTCTTAGGAGCTCCAGTACTCCATTCTGGGGCGTATTTGACACTTGTACAGATAGAGGATTGCATCGGGAGTGAGATATTTTCTGAAGTGGTAGAATGATCCCATAATTTTGCCAGTGAATTTGGCAACGGATCTGATGTATGTCTTTCACTTCAGGTCAGAGATAAAACTCAGTACCAGAAGTTTGTCAAAGTAGGGTGCTTCCTCAAGACAAGAGCCATTCATTTTAACTGGGGTCAATTGGGTATATGAGCGTTAGTTGTGAAAAGATAGAAGTTTGGTTTTGGATGCATTAAAAATAACTAGCCAATTTTTATTCCATTGTACCACATGCTCCAGGTCAGAGGAGAGAGAATCAGAAAGATCTTGGTCTTTGTCACTCTTTGAAGTGTTGCTATAGATGGTAGTATCGTCCAAGGATGGAGTATTGCTGTTACATCTGGGCAGGAGCTGCTAGGAAGATCTTATCCTGCCTTGGCAGAGTTCAGAATAGACTTTGTAGCCTAGTGGGAGATGCCCTTTTCTCTTCCCTGCAACCTCTTTCTCACAGGAGAGATGTTGCGAGCCTGTCTCTGTTTAATCGTTATTTTCATGGCAAGTGCTCGTCTGAGCTCCAATCTATGGTCCCCCCCCTCACCAAACATTCACGGGAAACACTCGTCTAGCTGAAAATTTTCTTCACTCTTTATCTGTGCCTAAAGCTAAACGTAGATTTCATGAACAAATCTTCTTTCTTAGAACTGAACACCTGTGGAACTCTCTTCTTTTTAGTTGCTTTCCAGCTGATTACAATATGGCCGTCTTCAAGTCCAACGTAAACAAGTTCTTGATGAGCCGTTCCCCTTAAGCAATCCAATTTACCAAATTTACACTTCTAACGATGACTATATTGTCCTTTTGATAACTGTGCACTCTTTAACCCTTATCCTTGAGTGGCCTCTGGGCCTTGATAAGTGGTGATTCCCTTTTAAAAATAAATAAACCTCAACGAATGATATTAAAATATGATTTAGGAGATCATTGAAGATCAGGAAGAAAGTTGAGCCCAGGATGGATCCTTGAGGTATGCCAGTGTTAATACTATGACCTTCAAATTTTTGCTCATTAACAACTATTTTAATAAACCTACTGGTGAGAAAAGATTTGATGATTGAAAGGACATTTCCATCTATTTTGTATCATGGAAATCTTGTGAAGTAGACCTTTATGCCAAACTCTACCACATACTTTAGATGTATCAAACGAAGCCATCGTCAATAGATTCTCTGATTCTGTGTGATATTACCGTCAGTAGATCAGCTGTTGACATCTCAGAACAGAAACCATATTGCTAGTCACTGAATAAGTTGATTTTTACATACGGCGTGAAAAGAAACTGGAATTTTAGGAACATCTCAATCATTCCAGTAATTATAGGAGCAACCAGACTCATGAAAAAGTATTTAAAAAAAAAATGTACCTGGTGAACCAAGTGCAAGAGATATACAAACAATTGCACTTAAAGGGACGATTAGAATATTTAAAAGATCTCTCGGATGGAATGTATGAGATAGCAGATGAATGTCTGGCATCTGGCAGATAAAACAAAATGATAAGAAAATTAATAGAAAAAAAAAGGAAGAGGGTGGGGGGAAATATTTAATGCATAAAGTGAATTGTTGTAGCAGAATGTCTCAATGACTGCTACGCTGCCAAAAGAAACGGAAACATGATACGATCTCATATGTGGCTAAGAATACTACAGTTCCTGGTTAGTGAAACGTACTGATAGGGAATAAATGCTGATGATGACAGGTGTATTTGTATCAAAGAAAAACATTGCTTACCAGTGTTGCATACTCTGACGGTAATGTGTAGACAAAGCGGCCTAAAAAAGAAAATGGCTGCTGGGTTATCAGAATATATATATAACAGGTCTTGTAAATGATGTTTATGCCAATGATTTCATGCTGGCTGAAGAAATAACAATATTCTAACTTATAAAGCGGTCTGACAATTTTGATATGATTCAATGGTTTGCCAAGCGTCTGTTGATAGCCAAATCTATTTTTTTTTGTGGGGGGGGGCGGAGGAATCAATAATTTACCACGCGCATTCAGCCGTTATTTACAATCAATTGATGGTTGGAGATGGAAATATTCAAAAGGTGGATTTCGTTGTTCAATACGAAAAGACTACTTTTTGAGCAAAGCAAATTTCCTTACAAATAATTATCTTTATAATTCATGTGTGGAGTAAGGACTTCTCTAAGTGTTAGTTTCTGCATAAAACTCAGCAGCCACTTTCTCTTTTAGACCGCTGTGTCTACAAATTATCTATTCTGATTTACCAATCACTCATCTTTTGTCTCCCACATGGCTAGCGTCAGTTTGAATGAAAATAATCAGAAAACTTACGGTACAAATATTTTCTTTTAATTACTTCCGAATTCAGATAAACATAGAGTATAGACCGGGGTATTTATTATCTACGTTTTTATATCCCCAAATCCAATCCGGACACGTTGGAAAGTCGTTAATTTTCAGTCGTGATCATCTACTTTATTTTGTATAGCTGAAATCAAAACCGGAAGAAAGGGAAAAGATTGGCTCAGTTCTCACACGTTAAATCACAGCAACTAAAGGGATTTGGCAAGGGACCGGTTCCAGTTCTCACTTATCAAAGTTGAATAAATGCGTGAAAAAAGGCATACAGAAGACACACAAGACGGAGATAAGGGTTAATATATGTATTAAATAAAACAATAATAAAGAAATGTCTTTTTTAAAAATAATTGTGTTGTGGCTTTAAAAAGTCCAACTATAATAAAAAGAAGTTCTTTAATTTTTAATAAGTTCAAGAAAGCAGATAGCACTTTAAATATTCAGATTCACGTTGTCACATTTAAATCAAGGAGGAGAAATGTCCCTGCATTTTGACTGGACAGAATCCCATTCGAAAAAGAGACGGAATAAGGGATTTTTGCATTCAGCCTACCAAAATTGAGTATCTGTTGATTGGTCAAGGAGAATCGTCTTGGCCAATTAAATAAAGCTTTCGTTTTACAACAGAGGGGATGAACAAGAAGAGAATCATTTTATGGGACAAAGAAAAGTAAGCCTTTATATATATATATATATATATATATATATATATATATATATATATATATATATATATATATATATATATGTATATATATATATATATATATATATATATATATATATAACATGCAATTCTATCGAGTTTCGGAACTTATGTTAATATATAATACACTTCATTTACCATTTTTTTTCAAATTTTATAACAAGTTATAAAATTTCAACACGAAACTAAAACGAGCTACTATAAAGTTATTAACTATTTTTTCTTAAACATGGCACAATATCATTAATACGGTCCACACCACCACCATTGTGCCTAATATAGGCAATAAAAAAAATGATAAAACACAATACATGAGTTAAGAAAATGAGAATCGCCAACTACGGTATGAGACAAAATAACGACAACTGAGCAAGCCCATCACACGTATCTACTACAAAGTTGCATTCCGCTTCCCGCCCCTTCCACATCATAATGTCTTCAGATGTAGAAACATTTTCTTAGCCTTCAAGTTGGTATTTGCTTGCCTACATCCATGTCAGAATACATTGGGTTATTCTCATGGCCCTTACACATGCTGCTGATAATTATACAATAATTACTCATAGTAGTGACTACCACTATCGTGAAAAAATTCATATGAAAAATATCATCATTATCATTATCATTAGCACCAATAGTAGCAGCGGTTTAACACCCATTTAATATGCTGTGTGTATTAGATGACTTTTAGCAATCGAGTCCCAAACTAACCCACCTCTGGTCAAGTCTTTCCTGCCACCTGCTATCTCAACTGTTCTATATCTATTAACCCAAGAACTCTCATCCATTTCCAATGTGGTCATACCATAGAAGTCTCCTGTTCTGTAAACATATTCATATACTGTACGGATTTAATCTTTCTCTGACGTCATCAGAATTATGCCTGTCTGTCTTTAAAACTCACATTACACATCCAATTGCATCATTCTCATAACATTTCTTTCCATGCAACACATGTCCTCAAGTTCCACTGTCCAAGTTTAACTTCCATACATCATCATACTGTACAAATGCTGATAGACTTTTAGATAGTGATATCGCTCTCGAATTATTTGGATTCTTCAAACTATTGTTCTCATCTTGAGTGTTATTTGCACAACGTAAAGATTCGACCTTCTTTGGATGTATCGTGTCGAACTCGGGAATCTTTCTGTCCGTCTATACTTCTTGCAGAAACTGGTTCTTCTTCTTCAACCGATCAGTAATTCTGCTTCACTATTCGTGCAGTCAATACTTACAAATAAAAAAAAAAAAAAATAAAAAAATACAAGTTGCACCTAACACACTTTCCACAACTGCAAGAATTTTTATTTCTTTTTAATTTTCTTTTTTACAGTGTTCTACCCTTCTAATTATTACATTATTATAATTTCCTTTCTGTCTTCATCCATTAACAGCGCCCACAGAAATAAGAAAATTCAAACATAAAAATTTAACTATTAACCTAATTCACAATGACTTTTCAAATACAATACCCAACATATGGCTCAACTTTTTTATTTTCATTTCTTTATGTTTTTATTTAAAATGCTTTCTTGCTCTTGCTTTTTGAAGGAGGAGGTGTTTGATCATCACTGTTGATGTAGAATGCTGTTTTGTTCTTAAATCGTCGAAACAGTTTGTTTTCATCGTAAACAATGATGATGCTGCAATAATATTAGGACAAGCATAAATTCTTGGAAACAAAACAATGCAGTGATTGCAAGAGATAAATTGACTTATGAGCAAAGAGTTTTTCGCTTAATGACTTGGGATTGAAAGGTTTGTTTAAAGTTTTTTGAAAATAATAATAATTCATCTGAGCTTTTAGTTTTAAAGTTGTTGCTCCTGAGCATACCGAGTTTCTTCTCCATATTATAAAAAAAAAATATCATGAAATTGGTAGGGGGGACAAATATTCACCTGCGTGAAAAAAAAATAGTTCGCCTCTAGAGGCGAACTATTTTTTTTAAGCAGAAGTTAATTTAAGAAGCGGAAGCATGTAGCGACTGCTACATACTTCGACAGAGACACTTTTGTAGCAATCACCGTTTCGACACCCACGTATATCAGAACACGCAATAACACAATGTTGCGATTAGCCCATTTGCACACATGCAATAAAAGAACTACGTTGTGTTCCACGCATAGTGATACACCAAACAGACTGGAATGTTCGAGAACGTCTCTATATAAGGATTCGACCGTGAAAATCAAATCAGTTTTTTTCAGATTTCTCCAGCACGACACGTGTCAATGAAATTCCGTCAAAAGGGTGATGTTACTCCCCTATCTAGACTTTACATGCGCTACAGACAAAATTCAAACAGTCCAAGATGCAGTTCTACAAGCAAACATAACCGCTGCCCGTGATTATCACATACGCTGGCTGAACTCCGTCTATTCAGACGTAAAGCATCTTCGCTAAGAATACAGCAAAAAATCAATTTAGTTTTGTTCCTGTTTCTTTTCTTGTCTTTCCTGAGACTGGATCTAAAACTTACCCGCCCTTAGAAGGCGTTAAAGTTCCTTGTCTATAATTTACACGGCAAGCACATGAACCTTAAATTCTCTTGCATAATAAACACGTGTTACAAGAAAACACTAACGTGAGAAAAATATTTCCCTAACACATAAATAAATGTTGTTATTTCATATCAATACAGCGATCTCGAGTTCTTTGTCAAGTGTCGTTATTTTTCGAGGTTATTCATATTTTTATTTTATGTATGTGAGGATGTGATTTGGTGAAAACCTGTTAATTGGAGATCTCGTTAAATATACTTTTAACGGTCCCTCGGATACTCTACTATTTTCGACTTCTAGAGATTCCTGCACATGCAACCTCAGTCTTAAAAATTGGTAAATTTGTAGGGGACTAGGATATATAAATACCTCAATCCCGTTACAAAAGAATAATGAAATGAATGGGAATTGAAGGAAACAAAGACTCAAGTAATGGATAAGATAAATGTCGTTTATTTGCTGTTGAAAGAAATGAACATTTTAGTTATAACATGTCCGCGCGTATGTAACCAATGTCCGTTGCAGGACTGGTGTTGTAGCAAGAAAAGGAAATGTGTTTTCATCTCAAGTTTGGGTCATTATTGTTTGTTCGCGCGTGGGAATTGAAGTGAGTGTTGTAGTGGAAATGAGAATCCAGCGTGTAGGCAAGGAAGAGGATATTAGAGTTGTCATCAGTTAGTAGTCAGCTACGCGAAGGTGTTCTTAGTGGCCAGTAGTAGATGGAGAGAGAAAGAGGGAGAATGCATACATACAGTCATTAGCTCGTGCTCCATACATAGTAGGAAGTGGGCGTGAGGTGCGCGTGCGCGCGCGCCGAAACGGCGGCGGCTTGTTCGCCCAACCTCTCTAGTTGAGAGTTGGTCCTAAAAAGAGGATTAGAAACAGCTTGTCTCCATGTTTTATACTCGCTTCTGGAGTGTCTTTTGCGCATGTGTATTTCCTTAGAAAGCGGAAGTGACGTCGTCCATGTGTGTGTTCGTGTTCGCGTGTGTGAGTACATGTGTATACGTAAGCATGTGTGTATATATACGTGAATGTGAGTGTATGTACGCGAACGTGAATATGTGTACATGTGTGGACGTGGGCGCGTATGTTTGCGTGCGCGTATGTATATGACAGCTTGAAATATGAATGTGTGTTTTGTGTGAGACTTGAAAAAGGCTCGTACAGATTCCTCTTACATTAGTGTCCTCCCTATAACTTTCCTTTTCATCATCAACTTTGCTACGCATGTCAGAATTCAAATATTTTAAACAAAACGCCAATTAATCAGGCAATTGACTTTTTACTTTTTAAACAAAATTAATTTAAATGGAATCAACAAACACCCAGGCTACTTTTGATTGCATAAATTTCGTTCTAGAATTAATTAGAGTTGTTTGTTTGTCTTATTGGGAACGATGCCTCTAACATCATGCTGGCCAAATGAATACAGCCAGCCTCGGCCCAACCAGGGAGTTTCCCCAAAGCAACGACTGACGCTACCATTCACGTTGACCGAGCCCACCAGCCGAAGGATTCCCAGCGACACCAGCCGTCTCAGCAGCAGTTCAAACAGCCCTTATTAGGGCTAATAAGATTTTCTACTAATGCAATTCACTACTGCTTGTCTCCTGAGACTCACCAGCAGCAAACTTCACTCCCAGTTTCCAGTGCTTTCAGCTCCCTCCAGTGGTTTCCTGCTCATTCCCGCAAGCTTTCCAGCCCTTGGTGCCTCCAGCACCTCCAGCTCACTCCTGCAGTCTTCCAGCCCTTGGTGCCTCCAGCTCACCCCAGCGCCTGCAGCCTTACAGCCCTTGGTGCCTCCAGCTCACTCCTGCAGCCTTCCAGCTCCTGCAGCTTTCCGGCAACCTCGCCTGCACTTCGCTCCTCCGGCCTGCAACCTTGCTTGCACCTTGCCCCTCCGGCCTGCAACCTTGCCTGCACCTGGCTCTCTACCGACAGTCCGTTCCTTAACACTAACCCCACGTTCTCAGTGTTGCCTGTTTCTTAACACTGACCCTAGATTCTCAGTGTCACCCATTCCTTAACACTGACTCTACGTTCTCAATATCACCCGTTCCTTAACACTGACCACCTCACTTCAGTGTCCATCGACCGTTCCAGATCGTCCTGACGTCCAGACAATCGTTCAAACCCAACAAGCAACCCTAAACCATACTACGTCTAGAGTACCTGTTCCAGACCTCCAGACCTTAGCCTCCAGTGACGTGCGACCTTCCGGACAACCAGCATCCAGATCATATGATTTTTCGCTTCCTTTGCAAATAAAAGGCGAACCTTTGTCTTTAACCAAGCAACCTGTGTTTGTCGTTCTTCCTTGCCTTTTTTGCTGTTTACTTTTTGACCGTGTCTACCTTGTTAATTGTTGGGTCAATTGTCCCCGGACGACCGGCCCTGCAACATATCATTGACAATGGTATTTTCAAGTTAAATTCAAGTTTTACGATATCTTTTTGGCGCTTATGCACTTGTGTTACCGTGCTATTTTTAAACAGTATTTTCAAGTTCAATTCGAGTTTTACGATATCTTTTTTATTAAATTGTTTCATTCATTTTCAGATCCCGTTCGATATTTTGATGTCTAAAATCAACTTCAAGACAAACAATTTCGATCGCAGTGATTATGGCCGCATTACAACGAAAGTAAGCTATTTGTAATATTGACAATTGTATGTGTGTGTGTGTGTGCATTTCCTTACCAAAGTACTTTGTTAATTTTCAGTCTACGGACTCGAGTTTGACATAAGGGGTATCGAGATTTGGAAAAATCTTTTAAATCGGTTTTTGGCCAGAATTTTGGCTGTCAAGGAGTCAAAGTTCAACGATTTGACCTTTGAAAACTCTACCAAACTCCTCTGCCAATTTTGTGTCTTAACACTTGAAATTTTAGATGTAGGTTACTTGGACATGGGTCAAATTTTTTAACTTGCTTTGAGCTCTAAACAATAAATGTTAAGGTGTCAAAATTGGGGTCAAATTAAAAAAAAAGTTGACCTCTCAGTCAATTTTTGATCTAAACATTTGAAATTTTACATAAAGTATATAAAGACATAAGGCAAGCTTTTTAATCGTTTTTTTTTTACTAAAAATTTGGCTGCCAAGAGGTCAAAGTTTAAAAGATTCGACCTTGTGGTCACTAACAAATTATTCAGCCAATTTTGGGTGTAAACATTGGAAATTTTACATAAAGCATATTCAGACATGCAGCAAGCTTTAATCAGTTTTGGAGCGAAAATTTGGCTGCCAAAAGGTCAAAGTTGATAGAGTTGACTTTTACAGAATCTACCAAACTCCTCCGCCAATTTTGGGTCTGAACACTTGAAATTTTAGATGTAGGTTACCGGGACATGAGTCAAACTTTTTAGTATATATATATATATATATATATATATATATATATATATATATATATATATATATATATATATATATATATACACTTGTGCCCGATATTATTCATACCCCTCGGATCTTTGAGATTTCTATAAGAATATTGCTCAAACCAGAAGGTAGACAATATTGAAGGGATTTCAAACAATAAATCAAGCATAAGCATTTAATTTAAACTCAACAAATAAATAAATTATGCAAGTTTGAAACATTATACAAAGAAAGACAATAATGGCACTAGTTCAAAATTATTCATACCTCTCTTACTAATAGTCAATAGCATGCCCTTTATTCTTAATAACTGCCTGTAACCGTTTTGGATATTTATCAACAAGGTTTTTACAAGTATCAACACTGATTTTTGACCATTCTTCAATGCAGTAGTTCTACAAATCCCTCAAATTTCTAGGTTTCCGCTTTTTAACCTCAGTTTTCAATATGTGCCAGAGGTTTTCGATAGGGTTCAGGTCGGGACTCTGGCTAGGCCATTCCAAAACATTAATTTGATTATCCTCAAACCATTTCTTGACTATTTTGGCAGTATGTTTTGGATCATTATCCTGTTGAAGGACCCAGTTTGGTTCTAAATGGAGCTTCTCCGCATCCTGTCTAATGTTTTTCTGGAGTATCTCCAAATATTGCTCCTTCTTCATGGTTCCATCTATCTTGACCAAACTACCTGGACCACTAGCCGAAAAGGAGCCCCAAAACATTAGGCTACCACCACCATGTTTCACCGTGGGTATGGTGTTCTTTGGGTTGTAAGCTTCTCCTTTCTTCCTCCAAACGTAAGACGTAAGAAGCATCCATATGGCCAAACAATTCAATTTTTGTTTCGTCAGTCTACAAAATACTTGAGAAAACGGACTCTGGAGAATTCACATCGGCCCTAGCAAACTTTAGACGTGCTGCAAGGTGTTTTCCGGTGTGCAATGGAGTCCTTCTTGGTCTTCTTCCTTTAAGACCACTTTCATTCAGAGTCCTTTGCAATGTTTGCGTTTATATTTTTATGCCAGAAGACTCCAGATTTTCTAAAATGTCCTTAGTAGTGGTGGTTGGATTTGCATTAACACTTCTTACAATATTCCTGGTGGCTCTAGCAGACAGTTTCCTTTTCCTTCCTCTACCAATCAAGTTGTTTGTTGTGTGGTGGCTCTGGAATTTTTTGATGATGCTCTGTACTGTTGCTGTAGGGACATCAAATGTCTTGGAAATTGACTTGTAACCTAAACCATCCTTATGTGAATTCACAATTTTAGTCCTAAGATCATTACTAAGCTCTTTTTTCTTCCCCATTCTAATAATTTTTATTCTTTTATTGGTTTTCGGTTGATATCATTTTAATTTCTGAAAAATGCAAAAAAACGAAATGAAATTAATCAAAGGTTGTATAAAAGCATTCAAAATAAGAATCAAACAGGAAACAAACAGTCAGAAACTCGATTAATACTGAAAAAATAAGGGGGTATGATTATTTTTGAACATTGCAGATTTTATAAATAGCTGTATATTTCTTTTATTACAAGTATCCCGAGATTTTAAAATGACGAAAATGATCAGAAGAGGTTTATTAAGAATATGTATCAATATGGACGTAAACAATAAATTCTTACAAAGTTACACCTAATAAACTCAATTTTCAAGGGGGGTATGAATAATATCGGGCACAAGAGTGTATATATATATATATATATATATATATATATATATATATATATATATATAATAAAGATGGGACGAACATAGATAAATAAATAAATAAACAAACAAATAAATGAATAATAATAATAATAATAATAATAATAATAATAATAATGGTAATAATAATAAAATCAATAAAATTAATATTAGATAATAATTAAATGATAATTAATATTAGATAATAATTAAATGAGAATACAAATAGTCTCGGTCCTGAAGGAAAATTGTTTCAGTCCCGAAGGAATTCTCATACACAGACCGAGGATAATATCAGAGCAGGTACTTAAATGTATGTGCTTTTGGCTCGAAAGTTACTCTGTGTGTATTGATAATAATGACAATATTTATAAAATATTAATAATAATAATAATAATAATAATAATAATAATAATAATAATAATAATAATAATAATAACAACAACAACAAAACAGAAAACAAAGAGACAAATGACAAAACGAGAAAAGAGAAATGGGAAGAGAAACAACTTCACGGAAGATTCATAAGAATGACAAAAGATGAGAATAACGAAAACACCTGGACATGGATGCGAAAAGGACATATAAATCGAGAAACTGAATCTCTAATAACTGCAGCACAAGATAACTCGATAAGAACCAACCATATCAAAGCAAGAATCGATAAAACACAAGAAAACAGCAAATGCAGACTCTGTGGACAAAGAGACGAAACGATAAACCATATAGTAAGTGAATGCAGCAAACTGGCCCAAAAGGAATACAAAAACAGGCATGACCAAGTGGACTGGGAATTGTGCAAACGACTGCATTTTGAGCGTACAGACAAATGGTACAAGCATAAACCCACAACAGCGCTAGAAAACGAGACCACAAAATCCTATGGGACATGGACATACAGACGGACAAACCCATTCAAGCAAGAAGACCAAGTAATAATTAGCAAGAAAGAAAAATCCTGTCAAATTGTAGACTTTGCTGTCCAGCTGACCACAGGGTGAGTATTAAAGAAAAGGAGAAACAAAGCAAATACACAGAGCTAGCCAGAGAGTTAAAAGGGATTTGGATGATGAAGAAAATCAAAATAGTACTGTCATAATAATGTCAGAAATTGGAATCAGAGGAATAACTGCAAAAGTACAATGACTAACGATAATGAAAACGACTGAAATATTAAGGAAAACCCTTGAATGCGGAGAATAATACAAGAAGACAATATAACGAATAAGCGTTACAGGGAATGAAGAACACCGAAGCTGCATATCTACAAGTTCTACACCCTCATAATGCATCCCCCCATAGTTTCACCACCGCTCCTCCCAATAAAAAAGTAACACCAAAGAGCTGAGAAGGGTCAAGAAGGACTGCAAGATCGAGGAGAGAGCGCCAACCAGACCTCGGTTGGACAAGCGCAAAGAGAACTGGGACTTTGGGGAGACTTAGTGCCACTCAAATTCCAGTATAAACCAATGGCCACTGCCGGCGAGAAATCAATGGTAAGAGGCTGTTGTGATGGTGTAAATTCATTTGCAAATGCTATCGAAGGAGGTGGAGAGAACTGGACGTCTGGGGAAACTTGTCACTCAGCCTCCAGAGAACACCACAGGTTTCCAATCAGATCGTTTGTCGATTTGTGTGAAAGCTCCATGTGAGCCAATAATAATAGTATAAATAATAATATTTATATTTAAACCATAGACCAATAGTAGCTTTTATATAAAAAACATGTGCATAAGGGTACAAATATATATATGCATACACAATTAACACCCATATATACGCATACATACCAACACACAGTCATATTCAACGACCATATGTATATAATATATGCACCCCCCCATACATATAATGCATATATAAATAATAATATGCATAAACAGATATGCATGCATGCACACATATACACGCATATATATCCATACACATGTATATGCATACAATGACATGTACAGGTCCAGGCATGCATACGTGCACCCATATGCATACATACATGCGTACATACCCATATGCGCACATGTACACACATATCATATATACATGCTCTTGTATTTTGTTTTATGCTTATATATTTGTATATGTATGTATATGTATATATGTGTATTTATGTGTATGTGTATTTGTATATTCTATATGTATGTATATATATTTATATATATTTTCATGTGTATATATATATATATATATATATATTCATGTATATATATATATATATATATATATATATATTTTTTTTTTTTATGTGTATGTGCTTGGTGAGAGGTCCCATAGATTGAAGCTCAGACAAGCACTTACTATGAAAATAACGATAAAGCAGAGACAGGCTCGCAATGTCTCTTTTGTGGGAAAGATGTTGCAGGGAAGAGAAAAGGGCATCCACTACTAGGCTACGAAATCTATTTTGAACGTTGTCAAGGCACGATAAGCTGCTTCTAGCAGCTCCTTCCCTGATGTGGCAACAGTACTCCATCATTGGCTGTACCTGCTTTTATATAGGTAGAGAATTGCATCAGGAGTGAGATATCTACTGGGGCGGTAGAAGGATCCTACCATTTTTCCAGCAACCTTGGCAATGGATTTGATATATGTGTTTCATTTCAGATCGGGAGTAAAGGTCAAGCCCAGAAGTTTGTCAAAACATGAAGCCTCCCCAAGATGAGAGTCATTCATTTCAATTGATGCCAGATGGGGATCAGAGCGTTGATGATGTGAAGACAGAAGCTTGGTTTTAGATGCATTAAAAGTAATCAGTCACCTCTTTCCCCATTCTATCCCCTTGCTCAAGATCAGAGGAGAGAGAATCAGAGAGACCTTGGTCGTTTATGGTCTTTGATGTGCTACCATAGATGGTAGTGCTATCAGCATAAATGTCTACAAATGATATAGGGATATGATTTGGAAGATCATTAATGTAGCTCAGGAAGAGAGTTGGGCCCAAGGACTCCAACATTAATACTGAGAGCTTCTGATTTCTGCCCATCAACCACTACTCTTATGAGCCTATCAGAGAGAAATGATTTAATAATTGAGAAGACATTTCCAGCTATACCATAGCTGGAGATCTTGTGAAGTAGACCTTTATGCCATACCTTACTGAAGGCCTTTGATATGTCAAGAGTAATTGCCCTAGAGAGGAAGTTTCCGTTGAGACATTCGCTAATCCTATGAGATATAACTGTAAGCACATTTTCTGTAGATCTAGCAGAATGGAAACACTAAGAAGATTATTTTTGCTGAGATGGTTGAATACTTCTCTATTTAACACAGATTCCAGCAACTTACTCATGACGCATAGGAGAGTTATTGGCCTGTACTGAGAGGGAGATGAACGATCACCTGAATTCTTAAATACAGAGCATACTGATGAGATTTTCCAAGGTGTTGGGAAGCATTTCTTCTTAAGACAATGCTTAAATAACTCTGTAAGTATGGGAGCCAGTTCTGAAGCTTTTTGAGCACTATAATTGGAATGCTGTCAGGGCCATTTGCTTTACTAGAATCAAGGTTTTTGATTAGCTTGGAAACATCACACACAGATATTTGTATGTTGCATAACATGTTTTCAGATACACAAGGAAACACTGGGGGTTGGCGGCCTTGGTTATAAAGGGTATAATTAGCTGCAAATTCTTAGCAAGCTTTGTCTGATGCTGACGAGATTACCTCAGGTTCATTGATGATAGTTGGGATAGAGCACACGCTTCTGTTCAGGATTCTGTTTGCTATTTGCGAAAACTGATGGGAATCAAGCTGCTGCTCAGCTACTTTGGACTTGACGGACTGAGCATACAACTTTCTCGTGTTCTTTATTACTTTTTTACAGTGGTTGCTGGCGGTCCTGAAAGCAGCTTAAGTTTCAGTACATCTATTACGCTGGAAGCAATGGAAAAAGTAATTTCTGTGCACAATGACAGCAGCACATTCTGGAGAGAACCACGGTTGGCTGTTAGGTTTTTGCCGGAATTTTTTTGAGGGTATGAAACGGTCTTTACCTACAATTAACCATCCTTTTTAAACATGGAACGCAGAGGTAGATCTGATATAAATGTATGGAAGTTATCCCAGTCAGCCATAGAGTATCGATATACTGTACGATGGAGAGGTACGTCTGAGGACCTATTACATGTCGTTTTTATCTTAACTGATACAACAGAGTGGTCGGAAGACACCAGTGGAGACAGAATGGAAAATAAACTTAGCTCAGGGCAAGTTATGAGAAAAAGGTCTAGGAGACTTGCATACTGGCTGTCAGTGTCGGGCACACGGGTGGGTTCATGAACAATCTGAGTGAGGTCATAAGCAATGGAGAAATCGTGACAGAACCTCCCCTCGTCATCAGTGTTGTTTGAGTAGGTTAATCATTCCACATTGCGAACATTGAAGTCTCCACAGACGTGAATGTTTGCTGAAGGATACACAGACAGGACGTGGTCAATTTTCTTAGATATGCTTTTAAAGATGGTAACTTTACTGCTGTGGGGGAGATAGAGTGCAAATATAAATACAGTAGTTTGAGCAAGTGCAACCCGGAAGCACATATAGGGTAAGTTAGGATCTCCTCTGGAGATGTCCCTCCCACATGGAAAGCCGTCTTTTATGCCCATACTCCATGCCGATGGAAATCTTGGGGGTCGGATTTAGAAGTTAAGTTCGAGTATCCTTTAATTACGAACTCATCTAGGGTTCAATGTCAGTTGTGCTTAGGAATAATAGGTCTGGTTTAGTCTCCTGTTTGAACCTCTGGAAGGTTGGAACATAGACCCCTCATGCTGGAGAAGGAGACATGGTAGTGGGGGGTGTACATTGGAAGTGTGACATCTGTGTTTAATCGAGTATTTTTTCTGGAAACCTAGTGACTTTAGGAAAATGTTGATTAAACATACTTACTCTTTCTATCAAATATAATACTGTATTATTAATATTATTATACTGTATTATTAACATTATTATACTGTATTATTAACATTATTATACTATATTATTAATATTATTATACTGTATTATTAACATTATTATACTATATTATTAATATTATTATACTGTATTATTAACATTATTATACTGTATTATTAACATTATTATACTATATTATTAATATTATTATACTGTATTATTAATATTATTATACTGTATTATTAATATTATTATACTGTATTATTAACATTATTATACTATATTATTAACATTATTATACTATATTATTAATATTATTATACTGTATTATTAACATTATTATACTGTATTATTACCATTATTATACTATATTATAAATATTATTATACTGTATTATTAACATTATCATACTGTATTATTAACATTATTATACTATATTATTAATATTATTATACTGTATTATTAATATTATTATACTGTATTATTAATATTATTATACTGTATTATTAACATTATTATATTATATTATTAATATTATTATACTGTATTATTAATATTATTATACTGTATTATTAACATTATTATACTATATTATTAACATTATTATACTATATTATTAATATTATTATACTGTATTATTAATATTATTATACTGTATTATTAACATTATTATACTATATTATTAATATTATTATACTGTATTATTAACATTATTATACTATATTATTAATATTATTATACTGTATTATTAATATTATTATACTATATTATTAATATTATTATACTGTATTATTAACATTATTATACTATATTATTATACTGTATTATTAACATTATTATACTATATTATTATACTGTATTATTAACATTATTATACTATATTATTAATATTATTATACTGTATTATTAACATTATTATACTATATTATTAATATTATTATACTGTATTATTAACATTATTATACTATATTATTATACTGTATTATTAACATTATTATACTATATTATTATACTGTATTATTAACATTATTATACTATATTATTAATATTATTATACTGTATTATTAACATTATTATACCTCATTGTTAATATTATTATACTGTATTATTAACATTATTATACTATATTATTAATATTATTATACTGTATTATTAACATTATTATACTATATTATTAATATTATTATACTGTATTATTAACATTATTATACTATATTATTATACTGTATTATTAACATTATTATACTATATTATTATACTGTATTATTAACATTATTATATTATATTATTAATATTATTATACTGTATTATTAACATTATTATACTGTATTATTAATATTATTATACTGTATTATTAATATTATTATACTGTGTTATTAACATTATTATACTATATTATTATACTGTATTATTAACATTATTATACTGTATTATTAATATTATTATAATGCATTATTAGTAATATGGCTCCCGGCAACACCGAGTTAAGAAAAAAAAATCAAAACAAAAAAAAAAAAACAATAACAACAGAAGTCGTTTTTGCCGAAGCAATGCTGCATTTAAACGCACCTGTTCTATCTAGGATGTTCAGCACTTTTTCATTACTATATGTCACTGAACAAGAGGGGATTGCAACTTGCATTGTTATGATGACTGAACTTATACATTCATGACCTGAAAGTTTCATTTTTCTGTTGCAGGTATTGACGTTGTGAAACTCTAAGAAAGCACTCTCTGTCATAGACGTGCGTCAGAAGCAGAGATGCGTCATTGAATTCCTGGCAAAAGTGCATTGAAAATGGTGGTGACTATGTAGAAAAATAAATTCTGGAACACAAAAGGTCGCTCGTTTACAAGATACTACTCTCGTCTTTATAGCCCTTCAACTTTTTGAGTTAAAAATATTAGGCTTTATTCTTAGAACGACCTTCGTATATATATATATATATATATATATATATATATATATATATATATATATATATATAGCCGCACTGATCAGTTGTGATACCACGAAACAGTACTGTATGTGTGTGTGTATATATATATATATATATATATATATATATATATATGTATATGTATGTATATATATTATCTATATATAAGCAAACATTGTTAAACATAAGAGAATTTTACTTGATTAAACGTTATTTTTAATTTTACTTCTTATTTTTCTAATCTTTTTTTTGTTTTTTTTTTGTTTTTTGTTGTTGTTATTGTTGTTAAAATCAGAAAAATTAACGAATGTTCCATAAGTATCACTAGCACCTTCGGTTCTTCGTCGTATCATCTTCAGGTAATAAAAAGAAATGAACAAAAAAACTGAAAAAATAAAAACAAGAAAAAGAAAACAACAGAGAACCGTGTATGCGAAGTTGTTAGACGCCAAAAACAACAGACCAGTAAAGTTCGTTTTCTTAAACAAATCTTTTGGACTTGATTAGTCCTTAAATCAGGGTCCAGTGTTAAATTTAAAAATCGACTAATTTGGAGCATATTAGTTCTAATTTAATTTGGCTTGAAACAATGCTCAGAGTATGATGGTTTATATTTGTCATCGGTTTTGGATGTACATTTTATGGGAATACATGACAAGAGGACAGACAGACATGTTTCGTGGAACATTTAATTATGAGTATAGATGGCAAACCGAAAAAGTGGTCAAGAAACAGCTATGCAATAAATAAATGTTCCTAAAAATAAATTACATTACTCTTCCATCTGTCTGGATAGGCTTTTTTGTGTTTTTGGCTTATTTTAAAGTTTTTTGTTTAAGTTAAAACGACAACAAGATGATGGACATGAGGCAGTACTCTTTGGAGTATCGATAATTACTCAAAGATCAAAAAATGAAACAAAATATTAATAGAAATCCATCCAATAAATGTCACGATGGCATTAATTAGGTTGATTTCTATCAGTATTTTGTTTCATTTTCGAGTGTTGACCGATTATCGAGACTTCAAAAGTAACCGTTTCATGTTCGCCATCTTATCGTTTTAACTAAGCAACTCGGCACTATTTGCATTTCGAAGTAAAATAAACGTTTTAAAATAAGTTAAACACACACAAAAAAATTGTCTAGGTAGGTAGAAAGGTAACTAATCTTGGCTTTGGTAACATTTAAATGCTCGTTTCGTCTTTCATACATCATACATGATAGACACATAAGAAACCAATTATGACTTTTAAAAGCTAAATGAAAGGTCCATTAACTTATCCAACCCATAATAGTCATCAGACTGCGATTCAAAGTTGCCAACTCTTAAACAAAACTGGTAAAATTTTAAACGATTAAAAGAGTGTTTTAGGCAAAAGAGAGATATTTAAAACTTGTTTGGATAATAATTAAATCCAGACAATTAGCAAATAATTATTTATTATCCTTTTTAAATTGTCTTGTGTATAACGTAGGTTGACTTGGCTCTGATATTGCAACTCTCCTATTATGTCGTTGGTTGTTACGTTGCATGCACCGAAATTTATAATCATATCAGTTCTAAGGAAAAAAAAGAAGAGAGAGTTTTTTTTTTTTTAATTTATTCACTAATGAATCAACACTTATTAAGACTTAAAAGTTACTCGAGGATAAAGATTAACGAGATGCATAAATCCGGAGTTAAATGACGATGAATATTAAGAGAGGATTGAAAATGATTAATGGAACTAACAAAGTTTTATTACTTAAAGGAATGGTTTATGACAAATATTTGTTGACATGGTATTTAAAAATGACCATGTTGTTATCTGCAGGGAAAAAGTCCCGTTGTAATGTGTTCCATAGATGAGAAGGTCTTGGAAAGAAACGTCATTTATTGGAATTTCTGCTAGATGCTAGACAAACAATTTTTTTTACTTCTTTTCAATTGTGATGAAATCATGTAGTTCTTGCTGTGAATGTTTCACAGGGAGGAACCGGGGATTGGAACTCAATTGAACACTTTCCATAGAAATAACGACAGAGAAGAAAAACGTTTCTGAATTTTTGAGATGAGGATTAATTATTTGTATTATTTGAATTCTTTGGATTACAAGGACCCGTGGTGTTGCAGATAAAATTCTTGGTAAAATTCAGTTGTAAGTTATACTCTGTTGGAAGTTGACGGTTCAATCCTCAATGCGGGCAGCACTTACAATGCAATTACAAAATACTTAAGACTTCTACTCAGTCATGGCTGACGGAATAAGAGCATGCTGTATTAAATAAAGAGTTCTGTTCAAAATGCTGTACAGATTCCCAAGTTTGACAGAAAAATTCTGGAGTTTGACAGAAAGATTCCCAATTTCGACAAGATACACTTAAAGAAGGTCGGAGGTTATATCGACGGAAACGTTGTGAAAATAACACCCATAATGAAAACAGTAGTCCAAAGAATCCAAATAATATGAAGAGACGACAAATACCAGCAATGTCATTTATGTGAGAAAGGAGATATAAATAAATAGAATAGAAAAGTGATAACGTTGATGGAATGATTTTTAAATGTACATCTTTTTTTTTTTTTTTTTTTTAGAAGGAGTTACACTCTGTTGCAGTGACATAAAACAGCAAGCGTTTTTGAACGCTCTTTTTTTATTACTTTTTTTTATTATTTACGTATGAATCACCATTTATGGAGACTAAAAGATACATTTTATTTTTCTACTGCATCATTTTCTGTAATTTTTGGAATTTATACTAATTTCGACATAACATGTAAGTGTGTAATGATGTTTTCACCTGAAATGCGTTGGTTTCAAAGATCACTAATTTCCACAAGCACCAAGTTTGCTTTATTAAAAATTTTTTCCTGTTAATTATGCCTGCAGTAGGTTTGGTTGTTTTATTTTATGGCATATCAACCCTTTTCTGAGTTGAATAATTTTGGCAAAAGTTTTTATGCTTCAAGTTCTTTATATCATCAAATATTTATTCATGGTGTTTAGTTTGGTTGTTTTGTTTTACAGCATATCAACCTTTGTCGGGTTCAATCATTTTGACAAAATGTTTTATACTTCAAGTTCTTTGTATCTTCAAATATTTATTCATGGCGTTTCATTTGGTTGTTTTGTAGAGGAAAAAGGTTGTTTTGTTTTTGGCTTTGCAGAACATGATTGAGTTTTGCAAAGGGAAAGGAAAAAAACAATAACATCAATGTTTGGTGCATTTAAGTCAAGAAACTGATATCCTCAGGCAGCTTGATCTGGTAGAACCAGATGTTAAAGTGGGGGCACATCTGAATAAGGTAAGAGAGGAGAATCCTTTATTCATGACTAAAAAAAAGAAAATATTGATCAGAACTAAATATTAAAATCGATGAAATCGATTGAAATTATTTGTTTTTCTTTTTAACAAAATGGGCCAATATGTGCACTAAACACTAATGAAAACAGATTTTTTAGTTAGCTTGTAATAAAAAGTTACTGGTCACAAATGTGTGGGAAGGACAGAAATCAACTTTACTTTATATATAAAGATATAAAAATTATTTCACAAAATTTATTTTTAGTTCGACATCTAAAGGAACTTATTTATATATGAATAAAATAATGTATTAAAACAATTTGACGGCCAAATCAAAATAATAATAATCTTATTCATTTTCATTTCTTCTATTTTCTGCAAAGTTGCTTTTCGGGGTCACCATTTTGGATTTGAAAAATTTTGGCTGCATTACTTGTTTCAATCATCGCAAATCTGTATTTGCAAATCCTACAGACGTGTTCTTGTTTGAAATGAGCAAAGCAAATGAAGATTGGATAAAAGTAAATATATTATTATTATATAATATATGGATGTTCGTCCATCAAAATGACGCAAATCTGATCATCCTAGAACAATAATGAATAACACACACTGAAATGTAAGGCAAGGGTTGCACAATCCCTAACCACTTCTCTCCTTGGCATTACCGAATTCCAGTGGCAAGGAGAAGTCTAGGACGACTGTGCAGAGATAAGTGGAAAGAACATATAGCACCTGGTATTCCCAAATATTCATGCATTTTAGTACTGCCCAGACTTGATATTTTTACTGATCTAATGGAGAATGGTGTGTCAGCTTTATTATGCCCAATTATATAATATATAATCTAGGTTTAAAAAATTTGGTTATATAAATTAAGAATTTTTCTGTCTTTCTGTTTGTTGATCACTTACAGCATTCAAACGTACTTAACAGAATTGTGCTAAATATTTAGCGATTAGTGTTGGGACGGTTAACTGGAATCGAGAATCAGAAAAATCAAAACTTCTTGTAGTATCAGAATTGATATCGGAATCAGAAAAATTTGTGCTTTTTTTTTTTTCGATGCCAAAAACATTTTTGGTAGTTTTCTTGTTTAAAACTTAATTTTCCATTGCTGGTCTTAATAAAAAAAAAAATTATTGATTTTAAATCTATCTATACATCTATAAAAGTGAAATTGTCTATGTGTGTGTGTATGTGCGCGCACGCGCGTGTGTGTGCATTTCCCTACCAAATAACTTTGTTAATTTTCAGTCTACAAACTTGAGATTTGACATAAGGAGTATTGAGATTTGAGAAAATCTTTTTAATTGGTTTCCGGACAGAAATTTGGCTATCAAGGGGTCAAAGTTCAACGATTTGACTTTTGAAAACTCTACCAAACTCCTCCGTCAATTTTGGGTCTAAACACTTGAAATTTTAGATGTAGGTTACTTGGACATGGATAAAACATTTTAATTTGATTTGAGCCCAAAACAATAAATGTTAAGAGGTCAAAATTGGGGTCAAAGTTTAAAAAATTTAACTTCTGCGGTCTCTTCCAAATTACTCAGCCAATTTTTTGTCTAAATATTTGAAATTTTACATAAAGTGTATTCAGACATGCAGCAAGCTTTTTAATAGGTTTTTAGCCGAAAATTTGGCAGCTAAAGTGTCAAAGGTCAAAAGATTTGACCTTTGCAATCTCTAGCAATCTATTTAGCCAATTTTGGGTCTAAACATTTGAAATTTTACATAAAAGGTATTTAGACATGCAACAAGATTTTAATCAGTTATTGGGCGAAAATTTGGCTGCCAAGAAGTCAAAGTTGAAAGAAATGCCCTTTGCAGACTCTACCAAACTCCTCTGCCAATTTTGGGTCTAAACACTTGAAATTTTAGATGTAGGTTACCTGGACATGAATCAAACTTTTTAATATATATACATATGCACCTGAAGTTATAAACAGTACATAGGGCCCGAGCAAAGCCAGGCTGAACTGCTAGTATATCTATAAAAGTGAAATTGTGTGTGTGTGTGTGTGTGTGTGTGTGTGTGTGTGTGTGTGTGTGTGTGTGTGTACATTTCCCTACCAAACTACTCTGTCAGTTTCCAGTCTATAGACTCGAGATTTGACATAAAGGGTACTGAGATTTGAGAAAATCTTTTTAATTGGTTTCCGGACAGAAATTTGGCTGTCAAGGGGTCAAAGTTCAACGATTTGACCTTTGAAAACTCTACCAAACTCCTCCACCAATTTTGTATCTAAACACTTGAAATTTTAGATGTAGGTTACTTGAACATGGATAAAACTTTTTAATTTGATTTGAGCCCAAAACAATAAAGATTAAGGGTCAAAATTGGGGTCAAAGTTAAAAAAATTTGACTTCTGTGGTCTCTACCAGTCAATTTTTGGTCCAAACATTTGAAATTTTACATAGTGTATTCAGACAAGCATTTGGCTGTCCAGAGATTAAAGTTGGGTCTAAACACTTGAAATTTTAAATGTAGGTTTCCTGGCAATGAGTCAAACTTTTTATTATATACATATACATATGTACAAAGTTATGAACAGTACACAGGGGCCGAGCAAAGCCAGGCTAAACTGCTAGTTACCAATAAAATTACAACCTTTATATCACCTTCCAAATATATTTTTACATTTGCAAATATATATATGCACACATTACATGTTTTTTTTCCGGTAATTTGAAACATAATTTCAAAATAAAAAAAACAAACTTTACAACTAAATATTTAGAGATTTTTAAAGAACCAGAGTCGGTAATTGTACTGGAATCGGAAATTTAAAACAGAATCGGTCATTCTATCGGAATCAGAAAACATATTGGAATCGTCCCATCACTAGCAGTGAAACATCCTTGTGGTATGAGAGAGATAAAAATTAGTCCTATTCCTAATAACAACAAACACGTCTAGGTTCCAAAACTACTAGGTAGAATTGTTTTCTGATAGTGGAGAAGAAATCGTTTTTTAATAGGGGAAATTTTAGTTTTTATTTTGTGGGATTTATAGTTCCCTTTTAAGGAGCAATTGTATATCACCCTTCCCCCACATCAGAAACTGACCCTGTGTGTAACTTTTCCCTTGTGCAGAAGGGCACGTAAATCAGCACAAATAAAATTACTTATTCAATTTCTAATTTTGTTAATAGAAAATTTTCTTAGATTCTTTTTTTTTTTTTTTCAACTCCGAGAATCATAGCAGTTTAGTAGTAATGTCGGTCCGTCGAAAATGACAATGGATATAATAACTATTTTACAGCGACTGACTAAGCAGGAAATTATGGTCGAGTAGATTGTTTATGTACCGAATTCGCTATTCTTGTTCCATCCATTATAATGGGGGCGTAATAGTGACGCACCAACGACAGGTCTCTGGTCAAGATAATTGATGCCATGACAGAAGGCAACGAGAATTGAATCTCCGAAGCGGACTAATTTGAAAGTAGCATAACAAAAGGAATTCAAGCTCTGTTTGTCAAGTTACTAATAACTTATATTGATACGTCATGCTCAGTGGTGTCTACATCTATACAAAGCAGAAGTGGAAAAGACATGTGTGACACAATGATAAGGAGCTCGTTTTGGGGGAGCTAAAGCTCCCTACATTTAAAAACCTTTTACCCATATTTCATTGTCCTCGGGGCGAGGCGACAAATAAAATCAAGTTATTTCTGTTTTCCCCTTGAAATGTCAGTTGATATCAGATTAGCTCAAGTTGACAGATATTTATAAAATCTCAGCCATCAGGGTAGACAGATGCAAAAGGTCAAGCCTGCTTTAAAAAAACAAAATAACATTTCAGTCTCCTTGTTTTGAATATGTATGTATGTATGTATGTATGTATGTATGTATCTATCTATCTATCTATCTATCTCCTCTTCTCTCTCTTACTATCTCTCTCATGCTTTACCATGAGGGAAGACTTATAATTTGGTTAGGATCAGGAGGCTGTCACAGATGGTTGCAAAATGTTGGATTTTGATTGCTGTCCATGGTGAGTCGGTCCCCAGTTCAGCCAACTCTTGAGTTAAAGAAAATGCTCCTTCTTAATTGTTTAAATAAATTTCTGATTTCAGAAGAAAATGTGTCCATCACTTCAATTCCAGCACCCAAAGGTCCCAGCCAAGATAATTAATTCTCAGGAGAAAAATAATGGAGAAATTCCTGCCAGTAATAACCTCAAAAGGACCCAAAGAAAAGATTCATCAAGCGGATGTAGCCATGGTCATATTAACCTCTTGATCTAAAGGGAATGTGCCTATTATATTATATTGTGGTTAACATCTAAGGGAGCTGGTTGCTATGCTCAGACCTAATAGCTGGTTCAGAAATGTCCTCATGGCATAGACAAACCAAAATTTTCTCCCCAACAAGCAATGGTCGTCAAGAAACTAAGAGCTCCCTTTTCTTTGTTTGTTTTTCATCCAGATGAAATAAAAAAGATAGCAGCTCCATATTTGGTACTAAACGAGTCACAAAATCGCTTCTTTTCTGTCTGCACGTTTTGGAGATCCATCACAATACAATTAAAGGGAGAAAAAAAGGTGATATTCTATTCTCACGTTTTATAGTGGCAAACTTCAAACTTCCGGTTTCTCTAACATTTGAACATGCTGTTTTCTGAATACACACAAGTTTGAAATAGCAATGAAAAAAATAATGATGAAGAAACGATTGAACACACAAATAAAATTTGAATAAATTGCAATATTTATTGATCCATCAAAAATTCAAATAAAGAATTATAATAATGAAAAATCATTAACCCATGGACTTTCAAAGATATACTCTTTTCATCAGAAGATAAACATTACTGAAAATATATCACTGATTAGCATAAATTTGAAAATATAAAAAATTGGGGGGGGGACTAAAAGACATTTTCAATAAAATTAAATGGAACAAAAGAGTGACAATAAAAAAGTAAATAATTAATCAATTAATCAATAAATTAAATTATAAAATAGTATTTCATTAGGTCAAAATCTGGAATCTTAAGCCTGAATGGATTATATTGAAATCTAAAACGTCAATTAAATTAGAACATATCCAATAATAACAATGAAGTTTTACTCGTTTAGATCCAACAGAAGAAACTACATTTGTAGTAAACTCTAAAATGTCAATTAATTTTGAACATACATCAAACAATCAATTAAGTTGTATTTAAATCAAAATGAACCATCTGCCATCCGATGTGTAAATCGAATATATATATATATATATATATATATATATATATATATATATATATATATATATATATATATATATATTGTTTCCATGTCCAGTTGACAATTTCAAATATTATATCGTTTGAAAATTTTCAAAAGCCAGCATTTCTTCAGACTTAATGAATAAAAACACTTTTGACAATAGAGCATTTTTGAAGAGAAAGAAAAAGGAAAAAAGAAAAATTCCCTTAACGAAAAAGAAAAATTCCCTTGTGAGAATAACAAGTCTGATTGGCGAACTTGCAAACTTAACACCACGTGTATGTATAAAAGCAAACAATAACATCAATTCGATGCAATAGCCTGATGAATCGTAACGAGGATGAAATGCAAAAAGTTCTGTGTAACTTAATTGTCATATATATTTTCACGACTTACTACTTAGTTCTACCCACGTATGGAGCATTGTTGAACTAAAAATGTTATGTAGATATATGAAATAATAATAATAATAATAATAATAATAATAATAATAATAATATATATATATATATATATATATATATATATATATATATATATATATATATATATTAGGGATGTACCGATTAGCAAATTGGTCGATTACTGATTACTGATTAATCGGCATTTGACAATCGGTCGATTAATAGGTTTTCTATTTATCAGCAAATTAGCATATAATATGTTGAATTCCACCGTGTGGTCACGTCTAGAATGAGTTTATTTCTCAAATTATTAAATTTATTAATAGGTTTTTAATTTATCAGCAAATTTTGTTGTCGTAAATGATACTAATATTAATTAAGTTATATTGTAAACTAGCCTGGATGCCCGGCATTGCCCCAGTCTTTAGAGGTGTGTGTTGGGCAAAACAATAAAAAAAGTGGTAGTAGGCAGGCAGGCTCGAACCTGTACTGTGAAGGAGGAAAAGAACACACACAAAAAAAGTCCATTGAAGTAGCGAAGGTTTAAATTAAAAACGACACCTCCCTGTAGAAAAGTGCCCAGTTGAGAATGAAGGAAATAATATTTTTAGCCAATTTTTCGATATGTTTCATCCGAAGAATCGACCTTCAAAATGATACCAATCTCGTAAAAGTCCGCCGCCTCTCTCGAAAGTTTCAGGCATACATACATACATACATACATTTAAACAGACATTTAAACAGACAGGTGAGATTTATATTATAGATGTAGACAAATTAACTCCTTTTTTTGCTTACCAGTGAAAATTTATAGACATGCATCATCTACACCATATTATTAAATAACAGACATGACGCGCTGTTAACATGTAGACTTTTACAACTGCACTGAATTTGAGACAAATAGAAGTAAGCACATGGAAAATTTCCCTACTTCCTCTTTCTATCAAATTAACATTATTATTTTGTACTTTAAAATTATTACTGTATCTTTCAGTTTTCGTGTTGAAGAATTGTACAGTAAATTACGATGATGTGTGAACTGAAAATAAAGCATTCTTCATCAGTCATACTCTTGTTCCTCGTTTTTGGACTCTTGCTACCATTACATATACATTTTTATTTTTTAATGTATATTTTATTGAGATAAATTACTAATTTGATATCAGACATAAGTAATTTAAATACGTAAAAAATTAACTAAATATTGACAAAAACCTACAACTATTATGGCAACCAGTTTCTGCTGGAAGTATTTTGATGTCAATCTCAAGGATAATAATACAGCTGTCTGCAAGTTATGTCAAACCACAACATCAAGGGGTGGCAAATCAGCAAAAACTTTCACAATCAATATGTTAAACCATCTTAGAAATGTTCACCCAGAATAAGCAAAAGTTACAGAAAGACAGGAAATACAATGAATGTTCAGGGACAGATATTCCAGGAACAATTGGTAGCAACTATGAGTCTCCATCAAAACACCAAACTACTATAGAATCAATATTGGCCAAGAAGAAAATTTGGTATATTAATAACGATAGGTCACAAGAGATTCATTATCTGCTGTTGATATTCAATCACATTCTGTAACATCTGACATTGGGCCCTGGATATGACCTTAAACTATATCCGATAGTGAGACTCCAGCTTGCGGGCTTTGGGGAGTGTGGAGCAACCCTTTAATTGCCATTGCTCCTAGGTCCACTCTGACCCGGAGTGGTAGCAACTGTTAGGGCCCCAACGATAGGTTAAATAGAAACCGACTTAAAAAAAACAAATATACTCTACTAAAAAATTGTTCTTCAAAATCACTGGATTCGGCATTAAATAACCTGAAAAGGGTTGATGTGCCATAAAACAAAAACAAACAAATAAACAAACATCTGACATTGGATCTAAAAGGCTTATTGCAAAACTTTGTCCAGTGGAGTACTTTTTTGATGGAATGCTTCAGTATTCCATCAAAAAAGTACTCCACTGAAAAAATAATTCCCAATATATTTACAAAAGTAAAAACAAAAATTCAATCCTCTCTTGATTGAAATTAGCAGCATTTCTTTGACTACAGACATTTGGATAACTGCTACAAATAATGCTTCCTTTCTGAGTTTAACAGGTCATTGGATTTCAAATGACTTTGAACAGTTCGATTCCCTGGTACACAAACAGGTGCAAGAATAAGTGAAGAATTGCACAATGTTCTGGATGTGTATAAGATCTTCAACAAAGTTGTCTTAGTTTTGTGGGATTCAGGAACAAATATGGTTGCTGGTGTCAGGGAATGTGGTTTAGAATCAATATTATGCTTCATACATACAATGCACTCATTATTTTCTCAACAGGCTGTTAAGACAATCATTACAACTAACAAAAATATAGTCTCTCACTTTAATCACTCTTCATTAGCAAATTAACTGAAATACAGGATCAGTTTAATTTGGAAAAACATAAACTCATTCAAGATGTGACCACACGGTGGAATTCAACATATTATATGCTAAAAAGTAATTTCGAACAACAAAAAGCTCTTGTAATAATAAGATTCCTACCTTAACAACTTACCAATAGGAACTTGTTTAATAAAATGTCTAGTTACTGAGTCCATTTGAAGAAAGCACGAAAGAAGCAAGTCACAGAAAATCAATCATATCGATGATAATATCTACAATTTTAGCTTTGAGGCTATTTCTTTCAAAAGCTGTCCAATTTAAATCTGATATTTCTGACTTTAGTAGAAATCCTTACTACTGTTGAACAATTCAATGAATCAATGGAAACAAGATTTTCATCCTATCTAAATGATAAAAACTTGTTGGTTGGTTGGTTGGTTGTTTTTGTTTTACGGCATATCAACCCTTTTTGGGTTATTTAATGCCGAAATCCAAACATTTTGAAGAAAAATATTTTTAATAGAATATATTTGTTGTTTTCAAGTCGATTTCTATTTAACCCATAGTTGGGACCCTAACAGGTACTACCACTCTGGGTCAGAGTGGACCTGAGAGCAATGGTAATTAAAGGGAGACTCCACATTCCCCAAAGCCCGCAAGCTGGGCCTCATCACTGGATATAGTTTAAGGTCATATCCAGGACCGATAAAACTTGTGTGAGTTTTTTTCCTAGATCCAAGATTTAAATTTAAATTTCAAAAGAATGACATGGAAAATACGATTAAGAATTGAATTCTACATCTTCTACTGAGGATAATGAAGCAGAATCTTCTTCAATCTCTGTTATAGGTTAAGAAGATCAAAATGAAAGTAAAACTGTATCTCTTTCAAACTTGTTTGATGAATTAGCTTCAAATAAGCCTACAGTAACAAATCAAAACTTAGAGAAGGTAGACGCTTGAGTTACACCTTGAGACTACAACTACAACAGAAATACAAAAATCACAATCTAAAGTCAAAAGGAGTAAATTCCTTATGCTTAAGAGCACAAAAGAACTTGATCATTTTGTAGCTTCACCACTACTCGCAAGAGGTGATGATCCATTTCAGTAGTGGAAGAAGACACAGGAGACCTTAACACTTCTCAGTAAGCTGGCTTCAAAATATTTAAGTGCACCACATTCATCTGTGGAGAGAGAGAAGCTTTTTAGTACATGCAATGTGTAGGACCTTACGAGGAACAGACTGTCTCCTGAGAATGGAGAAACTTTAATGTTTACACATTACAACTTAAAAGTATTCAACTTTAAATACTGAGGAGACTATGAGAGCAGAAGATGCAGGCAGCAAGAATAGAAGAGGAAGTAGAGCAGGTGCAGAACTTCAGCTTATAGTTATTCACTTAAAGAATTGCAATGTGTAGTTGGTTTGTAATTTCTTTTTTCTTAACTAATTGTTTAATTATATTCATTTAAAAAATTGGGTATTGTACTTTGTATTTTATAATTTTATTTAATAAAGGCAAAAAGCCATAATAGTAGTCAGACACTTAACAAATGTTAAGTTAAATTATCAGTTACTGTTTTAATGTGTCAAAGCTATCTGATGAGTCATTTGGCATTGATGAAGTGGTTTAAATTAATAGGAAAGAGAAAAGTAATTAATTGGACGATTAATTGGGAAATTGGCTGATTAGCGATTAATCAGCAAAGTGGCCATTTAGACCGATTATCGATTACCTGCTGATTAATTGGCACACCCTAATACATATATGTAGCAAACAAGCAAAGCAGGCACCTTCAGTCTTGGACAGACTATGAATACCAATGAAGGGTTGCTTGCGCGTGAAATTTTTGTGACAGGAGGTGCGCAATCTCTAACCACACCTCTCCTGAGACGACATTGTTAAATACCAATGGCAAGTGAAATACAGGACGACTGGAAACAAATGCCGAGATAAGCGGAGAGCATATACAGCGCTTAGAATTCCCAAATGGTCACCCATCTGATACTAACCAGGCTCAACGTTGCTTAACTTTGGTGATCTGATGAGAACCTGTGTGTCAACACGATTATGCTGTATATATATATATATATATATATATATATATATATATATATATATATATATATATATATATGCCGTATATATACACTAGTGATGGGACGATTCCAATATTTTTACCGATTCCGATACAATTACCGATTCCATGTTAAAATCCTGATTCTGATACAATCAACGATTCTGATTCTTTATAAATCTCTAATGACTTAACTATAAGATTGTTATTTCCCCTCGATTTTCGTAAAAATACAAATGTTAAATATGCAGATATTTTCCTAAACGTCAAAATACACTTGTGGAGGATGATCTATCGATTTTAGCTTTACTGGTAATTTAAAATCAATAAATATTTATTATTTTATCATTATTAACAGCAATGGAAGATTTGGGTTTAAACAACATCAAATAAAAAAAAGACAATTAAAAGAATCGTTTTGGTATCGGAAAATGGGCATCAATTTTGCCGATTCCGATGCTGATTCCGATGCCTCCAAATCTTCCAATTTTTCTGATTCTCGATGCCGATTAATCGTCCCAACATTCATATACACATACACATTTATTCTTGCAGAAAAGGCTTGTCAAAAACAAGCACATAATATATACATAACAAAACATTACACATAAAAGGCAGTGAAAATCACAGATGTAGTTACTAATGAGAAATCTACATCAATAGTTACAAACATATCTGAAATAAACATGTGTTGCCAGGGCAAATAATTTATAGAGGTATACAAAGGCGGTGTAAAAAAAAAAAAATTGATGCGACTTACTTTAGTGATACCTGGGAAAGAAAGGTCATGATTAAATATATTTTTGAATGATACTTGTAACCTGTAAAGAAGACATTTGATGGGAATCGAACCATTCTTAAAAACCCATGCTAAGATGGAGCTTCAGTCAGACATGCTCGATTTGCTTCAAACTCAAAGCCATAAATCCTGCACATGCATGGAATGAGTCCTTTTTGTTCTTCCGGTTGGCAAGTAATAATTCAGAGGAGATTACTTGAATACAATTCAAGGTAAATAACTCCTGAATACTCTAAGTCAACAGAGGGTTTCATCGTTTTACTCATTTATCAAATTTGTTCAAATATCTAAATATTTTCTTTTCTTTGAAAAAAAGGCTGCTGTTTTCTGGATCAGTTATTTTGAGTGGGTGGTATGTGGAGATTCAGCTAGGAGTTTTCCCTCAACACCAAAGTCAACAGAGTCTAGGCTATTATTGAAATGGCCTTTTCCCTATTGACTGTCATATATTGTTGGTCCGGTTCAGTTTTAGGAGGCCAACCCTCCCAGGCTTTCTCTTTTCCTTTTGAGAAGAGGTTAGTGTATAGCTAATCGATTGAGGCATCTCTACCCAAGAATGCAGACGAGGTTACCCAGGCATTATTTACAGACCAGGGTGCCTTTTCTCTAGGATGCTGGTTCTTTAATCACACTTTTTGACCCTTATGTCACACCATCCTGCCTTGGGAGGGAGATAAATATCGATAGTATTCATGATCGTTCAAATGTCAAACTATCTATCCCATTAATTAATAAGAAGTAACAGTGGCTAAGTGGTTAATGCTATCGACTGAAGATCTGAGGGTTTCAATTTCGAATCCAGTTTGTCCCACAAAATCATTTTCATTTAGGATATTGGCAATCTTCATGTAGTCATTCCGGTATTTATTAGTATTTTTAATTTTCCTCGATTAGATTTTTTAAATACCTCATACAATTTTGACTTTGACTTTTGAATTTTTCATTACCTAAATAAATTAGGTTTTAATTATGGATTTCTTAATTCAATCTGTAGTTGCATAAGCGATGCGCTATTACATACTCTTAGGGCTGTTAGTGGCCTTTTCAAGTAGTTCCTCCTTTTTGACTGAGGCAAATCAAGAATTTGGGTGAATTGCAATTATTTGTACTGTCGTATTGGTTGAAAGATTCTTATAAAGTCCATGACAGAAAGTGAGCCAAATCAGTAATTTCTTTTACAAATTCCCAACTGAGAATTAATTCAAACTCCCCACTATGGGGATTCGTCCACAAGAAAACACGAGTTTCCAAGAATGCTTTCTGCAGGAATAAGGCAGGAAAAGTTCCCCTGAATTAGAGGCGAATGTAACACGTCCTATCACATTGAAAAATCACTGGAAACTTAAATTACCTTTTTATTTTGTATGTCACGTGTGATAAACAAAATAAAAGCGAATAGAAGATAACAGAAAAGTAGAAATGTGGGAAAGGTTAAATAAAAAACAGGAAGAACTGAAAAGAAAAATAGCAGAAAAAGAACGGAGATTAAGACCATACAAATACAAATCTGAACAGTGCAAGCAAAACGGGATCTTTTGAAAACAATAAAAGTCAATTCTATCAGAATGGAAAAGGTTGAAAAACAAAAACAGAGTGACTGGACCTAATAGAAACAAAATGCTACTGGAATAAGACACGGAAAGAGAAACAAGATCACGATAAAAATGTCCAATGGCTGAAAAATACAAAAGAAGAGTTACAGAAAATCAAAGAAGGGACAGAAAATAAAATCAATAAGGAAACCCTCAGAGCAACCTTACGAAAAATGGCAACCTGGAGAGCACCGTCACAACGGAATACACATATACTTGCTAAAAAAATTCATATCACTACATGAAAGACTAACTTAGAACTTGAAAAGATGCATCGATTAAGCAGACGTGCCATGAAGTGTTAAAATTTAAGTTTTAAACTGCCGAATACCGTTTTGTGTACAAAAAACATCCATCGTTCTTTTCTCCCTCTGACACGCGAGTTAACCATACAAAAAAATAAATAAATAAAAAAATAATCGGCCATTCTTTTTCCCACTGACACACAAAGTATATAAAAAAATGACTCTAACTGAGCAAAAAAACTTCTCCCCAAGAAATATGGGCTCAAATTCGATATATGCAAATTAAGATGTGGTTGCATTTGAGCATATGTAACCTTTTCGTGTCTTATCAGTCGGGTTTTGAATTTTGATCATTGCACACACCATCCTTGGCTGCTTGTTTCAGTGACTATTGTCACACTCCTCCCTGATCTCATGATTACATAAACTGCATCCCGGCGGTGGTTATCTTTGTCAGGTGCTTCTTCGCAATTGTAGGGCCTCTTTAGAAGGTGGGCTTCATCAGGGATAGGTGCGTCTTCCAAACCTGCCTCATGACTATCTTCTAAGTCTGTTTCATTATCGGGTATCAGACTTTCCAACCTGCTCTCTGAGGATGTTGTACTGTCGGAATCTTCTTTTGACAAGAGTACACGGTATTGGGAGCACAGATCCTTCACGTATAGAGGCATCGCATCCACCACGATGGACTATGGACTGATTCTTTCGGTTACCCTACACTGGCAAAATCTCGTTGTACAACAACCCTCTAGTGCCTTCACCCACATTTAGTCTCCAATTTGGTATGGACTATGCTTGAGGCCTGCTACTGGTGGCATGACATCGATTCCTTTCACCTGGACCTCGTACCGGTAGATAGCATTGGCTGGTGAGGTCAAAGATGACTCATCATCTTTTGGACTAATGTTGTACCAGTGGACTGCCTCTGATATGGAGCAGTGCATTATAGCCATGATCTGTTTCGCAATACAATGGCATCGCTCATGTATACCGTTCTTGGCCAGGGCATATGCACTGTGAAATTTCAAGTTCACGCCCCGTATGTCATAATAGTTAATAAGAAGTAAAAGTCCTGCCAGATTGTAGATTTTGCCGTTCCAGCAAACCACAGAGTGAAAATCAAGGAGAGAAGCGGAGCAAATACACAGAAATGGCCAGGGAGCTCAAGGGGATATGGAAGATGAAGAAAGTTAAGACAACACCAATGATTGTAGGAGCACTAGGAATGATACCGAAAAAATTTTGAAGAAAGAATTGGTGAGATTGGAATCAGAAGGATGGCTGAGATGATACAACTGATAACAATAATGAAAACGGCTGAAATATTAAGGAAAACCTTTGAGTGCGGAGACTAAATATATATGACCTGTGGATGCTAGCCGGGCATACAGAAACTACTAAAAAGGTAAAACACAAAGAAACACCACTTGAAAACTGGGTAATTACATAATTGTAAGTTATCCTATCCTTTTTTTTTCTTGTCGCCATGAAGTGGTGCCGAGGATCAAAGAGGATTGAAAAACTGAGGAGAGAAAGCACTAACCAGACTCCCGCTGGATGAGTGTGAGAAGGACTGGGACCTAAGGGAGGCTTATTGGCACTCATATCCCAGTAAAGACGAATGGTTGCTACAAATGAGAAATCAATGGCAGATGACTGTTGCGATAAAACAAATTAATTTGCAAAGGATGTTGAAAGAGGTAGAGAGTACTGGTAATGTAGGGAGACTTGTTACTCAGATTCCAAAGGACACCACAAACTGCTTTCTAAGAGAATTCTTTGATGATGGCCTGTGTGAAAGCTCCTAGTGAAGAAGAAGAAGAAGAAGAATAATAATAATAATAATAATAATAATAATAATAATAATAATAATAATAATAATAATAATAATAATACTACTACTACTACCACCAAGCAAGAAGACCGGACATCGTAATAATCAACAAGAAAGAAAAGTCCTGTCAAATAGTAGACTTTGCTGTTCCAGCTGACCACAGGACAAATATCAAAGAAAAGGAGAAACGGAACAAATACACAGAGCTAGCCAGAGAACTGAAAAGGATATGGATGATAAAAAAAAAATCAAGATAGTACCTATAATAGTAGGAGCACTAGGAACAATTCTGAAAAACTTTGAAAAAAGAATGGGAGAAATTGGAATCAGAGGAAAAGATACAATGAATAACAGCAATGAAAACAGCTGAAATATTAAGGAAAACCCTTGAATGCAGGGACTAATACACATGGGCCACACGAGCAGACCAGACAAACTGCTACAGAAACAAAAGATGAAGAAGCGCTGCACTGCATGGAACCAAGAACATTGAATGTACATATCTATAAGTTCTCTATCCCTCCCCATCCCTCCCCCCATCCTCTCCTATTACCCAATCACCCCCCCCCCCCAAAAAAAAAGAATGATGCCAAATAATCAAGAAGGGTCAAGGAGGATGGAAAGACTGAGAAGAGAGCACTGACCAGACCTCCGCTGGACAAATGCAAAGAGAACTGCGACCTTAGGGAGGCTTATTGCCACTCAAATTCCAGTGGAGACCAATGGCCGCTGCTAGCGAGAGATCGATGGTGGGCGGCTGTTGTGATAATGCAAATTCATTTGCAAATGTTATCAGAAGAGGTGGAAAGAACTGGAAATCTGGGGAGATTTGATGCCACTCAGCTTTCAGGGAACACCACAGGCTGTTCTCAAGGAGAGATCCTTTATGGCCTGCGCGAAAGCTCCTTGGGAACCAATAATAACTCATCTTACATTAAAAAATAAATCTTGCTGGTGAAAAACCGAACAACTTGATCTATGTTTGTTAACAGAAAGCCCTATGTGAAGATCAAGGTAAAACCAGTGCTGACTGAAAGCTGCCCCTATTGTTTCCTTCGTCGGCTGGGAGTCTTTATAATCTACTTGGTCCGTTTGTTTTATAGTTTCTGGTTTTTAGCTGGATATACAAACACACATTCACACAGACAACTGCCCTTTATATAATAGATGTAAATATGTTAAAAGTAAAAAAGAAAGAAAATCCAAACTTTGCTAAGAGAGAGAGAGAGAGAGAGAGAGAGAGAGAGAGAGAGAGAGAGAGAGAGAGAGAGAACAAGACAAACGAAAAGATGTCCCAGAATAGCTGACCTAGTTTTGTTGAAGAATGTCTACCGTGAGATAAATCTCAGAGTTAAACATGCCTTTTAAAACGAAACTTTCTGCGTGGAACGTACGAGATGATTTTTGCTATTCCGCATAACTGACAGGTGTGAGAAGGCGACGTAAGAGAAGCGGTCAGTCTGGCTACAATGTTTTTTTTTTCAATGCTCTAGTCATGACCATATATGTATATACACTAGACGCCATAGTCGTCCACTTTACAATAAAAAAAACAATGTGGGTAAAACAGAAAGTATCCACTTGGTCATGGCCGCCATATCAGAAATTGGAAATTGCGAACCGGTGTTAAAACAAACAAAAACAATTGCATAGCTGTTGACGTAATTTTTATTCTTATCATTTATACAAAAAAAAGTTTGAATTTATTATTTGTCGTCTGTCTGCACCGTTTCCTTCTGTCACAGGGTTCAAAACCGGCTTCGAAATCTAGTAGGTGATGTCATTTTCTTCTCCTTGCAACCTCTTTCTCACAGAAGAGACGTTGCAAATTTCTACTCTATCATTATTTTCACGGCAAGTGCTCGACTGAGCTTCAATCTATCACGCCCCCCCAGCAAAACTTTACAATCACTCGTCTAGCTACAACCACTGTCAACAAATTACCTCTATCTGTGTCTAAATCTAAATACAAATTCCATGAAGAAAGGTCTGCTTTCCAACTGACTACAATATAGTCGTCTTCAAGTCTAATGTAAACAAGTTCTTGTAGAACCGTGCCCTTAAATAATCAATTCCTCCTAATTTTTACCATTGTCGGTTACTATGTTATTGTCTTGTTAACCACCTTACATTCACTCCCTTCTAAAAAAAAAATCATGGGAGGTGATGGTTGCTCAGACATGTTCAATTATGTGGTTGATATGATTGCCAGCAAAGTTTGAGGTTTGAAGACCAATACTTTCATATGTGTGTGTGTGTGTGTGTGTGTGTGTGTGTGTGTGTGTGTGTGTGTGCGATACCTTCATATATATGTGTGTGTGTGAAGAGACTGTGTTGTCTGTTCGGTTCTGTTGAAAAAAAAAATAACAAAAAAATAACACTGTAATATTGGCGAGAAGGTTCGGTGGAACTTGTACAATAAAGACGTATGAATGTTGTATAAAATAAATATATATATATATATATATATATATATATATATATATATATATATATATATATATATATATTAAATAATGATCAACGAATATTTCACACTCCTATATTTTATTGTCATTGAAATCGGCGAAATCGCTTACTTTTCAACTAAATTGATTGATTGCCTGCTCTAGTTATGGACTCATTGCAGTTCACCGGGAGGAAGCTCAGATGTTTCTCCCTATAACGTATTTTACAATACATTGTAGTCTACATTGCATTGTAGAGAACCTACTGTTGATTTGATAAAATTATTTTTCATATATAATGGCTTGCATTAAAGTTTAAAATGCAAAAATCAAGTATCATACTTCAATTGTGCTCTAAACAGAAACATTCATTTCGAACGCTGATTTTATGTTGGGCCTTTCAAATGTTGATTTTATATGTCAGGTCTTTCGGCTTGTGCGGTAATAAAACTTCTCAAATGCACTTATGATGTTAAACTGTGTAAGGCGTTAACTTTGGTCGAAATCGCTTGTTCTTTCTTTCATCGGATTATTTCAATTATCGATTATCGATACTTATCAAAGACATTCTGATACAAAGCCTATCTAAGAATACTACCAAGCACATAAAGTACCTTCGTGTGAAATTTCATAAAAATAGGCCCAGCCGTTTTGGAGGCCATAGGGAACGAACTCACAGACACAAAGACACACAGACAAAGTTCCTTTTACATGACAGTAGAGATAGAGATAGAGATAAAGTAGAACCCCGGGATACGGTGGCCCTAGGATACGTTTTTTCCCAGGTTACGATGTGGAATACGATCTTTTTCCGGTCCCTGGTTACGGTATTTCCCCCCACGTTACGGTGTTATTTATAATTTTATTTGATTATGTACATGTGTATTATATACTGTAATGTATTTTATTACTAATTTCTAATGCTGTGTTCTGGGGTCCTACTGTAATTGTGTAGAGATAATGTTTATCCTGTCGGTTCCGTTGGACATAAGGAAAAAAAAATATAAGACAATCAGCATGAAAAAGAAAAGGATACCTATGTGCTGTATGTGTTATGGTTGGATTTGCTTCAGGGGTAAGATGTAATTGTCTTTACTAGCATTATCATTCATGCGTTGTTTAAAAAGAATGGAAACCGCAGAAATAATACATTTTTAGGTGCTTCTCCAAATTAGTGATCTTTTAAACCATCGCACTTCAGGTAAAAATATTATTACGCACTTACGTGTCATGTCGAAATTAGCATAAATTCCAAAACATTACGAAAAATGAACCAGTAGCAGAATAATTACAAGTAAAACTAGAATTTATCATTATAACGTACTTACGTGTCATGTTGAAATTAGTATAAATTCCAAACATTACGAAAAATTAGCTCGTAACAAAATAACAGCAAGTAAAACTAGAATTTAGCGAATGATTGATTTTTACCGCACATTTTAGTGCGGAAGAGTTATGTGAACAATTCAGTATTACAAACTGACTTATCTTTCATGACTATGGTGGACATAAATTAAGGGTCCGTTGTTTTTAAACACTAAATCTCTCAGAACGTAATTGTGAATGACTTTTTTGTTGTTAAAAAAATGCATCTAGTACATCTTCTACTCTTCTGCACAAATATTGTCCAGATTTAATCTTCCTCTGAGGTCATCAGAACCAAGCTTGTCTTTAAGACTCACATTACACATTCATCATATCATTCTCATCTCTATGCAACGCATGTCCTCAACTTTCGCTGACCAGGTTATATTTTTATACATCATCACACTGCATACACATGTCTGATAGACTGTTACTTTAGTCGACAGCAGTTACGCTCCACTGGTTCTTTTTCAATCTTCACATGGTGTCGTTAAATATCTAGTTAACAATCCCCATAACCCTTATTCTCGATTGGTTTTTGGCCTTGGTAAGTGGTGACTCATTAGTATAAAAAATATATAAAATAAATGAAGGGCTTATTCATTTTCGTATTCGTATTTACTTGCCTCCCCATATGGGCAGAGTTAGACACAAGGTCAGTTTTTAAAATGGGGAAAACCCAGTTCCCTAAATAGGAACAAAAATAAAAATTGTCTCAGTCAAGATGGATTTCTCCTCCACTGACCGAGGATAGAAAAGGTGAAGCGTAGTATCACAACAGATACTACACTTTGTTCCTAGCCAAAAGACCAATCAAAGCCCGGGCTCATGTTATTCAAATTAGATATCTGCTTGTTATCTCCCGCAAATAATAAATAATAAAAAAAAAGTATACAGACTTTACATGTCTAAGGAAGGAGTGAGGGGAAGGGGGAGCATAATCTTCATAAACTTAATCCGGGCCTTTGTGCAATAGCCTTATCTTTTCTCATGCTTTCTTGCCCCCAAGAGATCTGTGTTTATGCCATTTAAAATGAAGTTGAATATCTTCGTAGTTTCCCTACTTATATAGGGCTATGCCGCGAGTTTACTTACCTGCAAATGATGAAAGGGATGAGGAAGATATGTACGGACCCACTCACCACCGCCACCATCCTCAAAATAATAATCTATGATATAAAGGAGAGAATATGAGAAGAAAAGGTGTGTGTGAGAGAAATAAACATATAACAAAGAGAAACATGGGTGAGTTATTCAATTGATTACACATTATATGGCTAATCAGGAAAATTAAAATGGAGGTATTTAATTCTCTCCCACTGCAAGAACTGTGACACCAGGGTCAGAAAGTGGGAGTGAGAAGTCAGTGCCCCTAAGGAGGAACACTCTGACCTGCAAAAAGTGCCTGGGCAGTCCCATCGGCATTCCTCGTTAAGAGTACCTCAAGCGATTAGCAATAAGCTAACTCTTTCTCAAAGAGAGAAGGCAGAGCCTGAGAGGGCGGACTTCCTAAAACTGTACAGGAACAGCATTACATTGCGATCAATAGGAACCAGATCATTGCAGAAATGCTCTAATCTCTGTTGATTTTAGGGGCTGAGGATAAAAATCCCGAAAAATAGATTTGTTTCAAATATAACTCAATTCCAAAACTAAAGTATATTTTAGCATGTGAATTTGTGTGTGTGATTAAGAAAAAAAATAAAAGAGGGAAACAAACGTTGATTAACTTAACTTTAGTATAACACTGGTCAATTAATGACGGCTTAGACCCAGGAAAATAGGAAAAAATATAAATGCATGCGGCGTAGAATGGGGTTGTAAGAGAACATCGAAGAGGGGAAAAGATTTTGAGCTACTACCTCTGTAGGTTAGGACGATGATGAAGATGGTGCTCCTAGGAATAAATGTAATGTTTTAATATTACGAAATAATGTGTATAGTAGATTTACATCAAATCCGTTGCTAGGTTGCAAGAAAAATGATTAGATTATTTTACCACTCTAGAAAATGATTCAATCCTGGCGCAATCCTAAGATGAACTACTGTTGCCACATCTGGGTAGATGTCGCTCAGAGCACTGTCTCCATTCTTGACCGAGTACAAAATCGACTTCAAAATCTAGTGAGGGATGTCCTCTTATCTTCCTTGTAGCATCTTTCTCACAAAAGTGATAGCTACAAGTCTTTCTCTACTCTATCATTATTTTCATGGTAGATGCTTCACTGAGCTCTGTTCTCTGTCCCTCCCTCTGTAAAATATTCACGGCAAAAGCTCGTCTAGCTACAACCATTGAGAAAATGTTCATTTCTTCTCCTGTGTATCTGATAGTATATATACGGCATAATTGCATTGGCACACCGATTCTCGTTAGATCACCGAAGTTAAGGAATGTTGGTGACCATTTGAAAATACCAGATGCCGTATGTATTGACACTTTCAGTAGCTTTTAAAGCATTTATCTACTTCGAAACACAAGTAGTGCAAAGACTTAAGTCAGAAGAACAAAATGGCTAACATTATACGGTTAAAAACCGTCTCATGTCAGTCATTTTGTTTTTGTTCTAGTCTAAGTCTTGGCACTACTTGTGTTTCGAAATAGATAAATGCTTTAAAATAAGTTAAAACATAGAATCGCTTTAAAGAAAATCAAAACACACACACACACACACACACAAAAACAAAAAAACAGGAAAAAAAACTAAAAACAAAAACAAAAATCAAACTTATCCTGATAGGTAGAATAGTACTTTATTTTGCCTTTGGTAACATTTATCTGTTATATATTTGCTTTGTTTGTTTGGGGTTTTTTTTTACCACTTTCGTTTTGTTGCCTATACTGCAACATGGCCAAATGGTCTTAAATTCTTATAAAGCAAGACAAGAAGAAAACATTTGCGTTTTCCACTTTTTTAGAATGAGATTCTTTTTTTAAGGTGAGAAAAATTGTGGGAAAAATTGTGTAGACTTTGCTCGGTGGTTTTATTTCGAGGTTCATATCTTGGGATTCTTTTTTTTTTTTCTTTTTTTTTCTTTCACATTGGAATTCTAAGAAAAGAAGTTTTAAACCACACACACACACACACACACACACACACACACACACACACACACACACACACACACACAACAACAAAAAAATCAATTGTGTTCAAATAAAAGAATAAAAGAAATGATTTTTATGCATATGAAACAAATCTCTCAGCTATGGAAGACTCTGGTCTTCCATAGCTGAGAGATTTGTTTCACGACATAAAACAATGTTTTTTTTTTTTATTGCACTATTTGTAATCTTTTGATGGTCATAATTATAAACATGATTCATCCATTTGTTCATTTGTTGCATTTTTCATAAGCAAACATTAAACGAACAAGATGTTAACGTACCTGTACAGCCGTGGATTCCCACTAGTGATCGATGAAGAAGCAGTTCAATTAAATAAAAGTCTTTCTGTTTTACATACGTGTGTGGTCTACTTTTCATTCTTGATCTATGTTTTTTCCACATGGTCGTTCCTTGCATTGTTGCATCGTCTAGTGGCTGTGACCGGTTAACTCAGTACGAATAAAATCCATGTATGAAAGCACAAGGAGACATGTTGGCAATTTTAAAGGTTTTATTGAGGAGAGAAGTTCGTTCATAAGGGGAGTTCCTTATAAAAAAAAGTCTAAAATTATTTCTTTGTTACTTAATTTTCTTACTTAGCTTAAAAAAATGGTCGACGAATAGAAAAATAATTCTTCTGCTGATAGATTTGGGGATATGTTTGATGATCTATTTAGGGTCGTTTGAGGGTGAATGGAAATAGATAGGGTTCACGTGTTCCTTTTTATAAGATTCATATGTTCCTTTGCTAAGGTTCAGAATTACATCAACAAAGTTAACTATTTTAATGTTTAAAGTTATATCTATCTACCTTAAGATTAATTCTTTTCATTTCTTTCATAATAATTTAAAAAATCCTATTGCATTTAGGGCCATCAGCATTTTTTACTACAAGAAGTCTATCATCCCCATAGAAACCGATAGTTTCTACCCCTATATCTTTAGTGAGATTATATAGTATACATAGGCCAACTAAATCAGTAATTTCTGCTGAATCAAGAGAGCCTCAAGAAAGTTTCTTTTAGCTTTCTCCATTGTTGATACATCTGCACCGGCTGCTTCCCCACCACATGTTGCCTTGAAAACTCTGTAGGAACACGTGAGACAATTTCCATCTACACCTGCTTCGTGTAATGAATAGTATCTGTTCTGTATAAAGATGGTATCATGATATTGTGAGGTTTCCGTTTGTGCCGGGTGTCCATAAAATGGAAATATGTCACAGACTCCTATAAGGATATTGGAGATAAACCATAATAACCAGATATATTCTGACACTACATTAACCATAAATAATTTTATAGTTTTAACAAAAGGGTTACAATAATATTGCGGGGTCTCCAATCACACTGAACGTCCACAGAATGCTCAGCAGGAATATATTACATATGAAAGATGCAGATGTGGAATTTTCATAGGTCCCGCTAATAATAATAATAATAATAATAATAATAATAATAATAATAATAATAATAATTAAAAACAAACAAACTTACTCTAATCCAACTAGTAATCAACACCAGACTTAGGCTTACACCCCCCACCTCTTTTTTTTTTACCCTCTTTTAAGTTTGAAATTAGTGACTGCACTATTCTAGGAAAAATCGCCCGTCATCTTGGAAGATGACTCTTACGATAGATTAAAAGTGACAATAACAAATTCACAGATAAATAATCTTACAATTAGCATCTACACTTGAAACTTATACAGGTAGGCAGAAAAGTAAATTTTCTAATGTTTTGTAAAAAGTTATTTGCTACATATTTGTTTCCCCCACCCCCTTCCTTTTTGTGCTGTTAACTCTACTACAATTTTTGCAGAAAATTGTCATTGTCAGAACGCTACACCGACTCGCCATTTGTCATCGATTGGCGTCAGCGTCTTGGCGTACCGACGGATTAACGTATTGCCGTGCAAACGTTTCTTTTTTTATTAAGTCAAAATGACATGCAGAGAAAGGCAGTAAAAGGGCACTTCCGTTACTAAATAAATAAATAAAATACATTTGTAAAAACAAATAAACAAAGAAAAAAAAACAAAAGAAAAAAAAACAATAATATTCATTGTTTTCTCCCTGTTATTTGTGGCAAGGACTTGTTTTTGCTTCTGTAAAAAAATGCAGGTAGTAGTCAGTGGACAGACAACATTTTTCAACTATGACGTAATACAGATGACCTATTTCGCCGGCTTGTCCAGAATCTCACTGACCAAAAATAAAATAAATAAATAAAGAATAAAAAATAAATAAATAAATAAACTCCTTTTTATCTCTAATCTATATTAATAAAATTGTGAGTGCTTTGTGTAGATTCGTGATCTTTTAAACAAAACGCTTTTCAGGTGAAAACATTATTACGTGTTTAAGTGTCATAACGAAATTAGCATAGACTCCAACAATTACGAAAAATGATCCAGTAGAAAAATAATTACTAGTAAAAATAGAATTCATCCAATTATCAGGTTTTATTGTATCGTAAGGTTTTTATCGTTTACGATGATACATACCAAAGCAAACATGTTCATTGAGTATGTACGCATTCAATTTTTGTGCGCATTATGTTTTTTTTTTTTTTTTAATTGTAGGCACAAAATGGCGACCAGTGAAAACAACGAGGAGAAACGTTGGATACTTAAGATCATAATATCACAAAAACTACTTGTCGGCGACAATTTTAAATGTGATAGTTGTTCAAAACAAATCCAAATACCACCAAAAACAATTTTTTTAAAGGTAAGTCTTTAGTCGGTATTCATCAGTACTTTGACCGTCCAAACAATAAATAAAAAAAAAAAGTAAAAAGTCTCCCTGGTAGATCAATTAGTTTAAAGGAACCTTTTATTTATTTATTTATTTATTTATTTTATTAATTATCATTCACCCACAACAAGGTTTATTGCCACTCAGACTTAAGGGACTACAGTAATTGGAGGCCAGATTTATAGGGGGCATCCTAAGTGGGCAGTTGTGCAGCAAGATGTTTGTTCACATTACATTTAAATTTTGCCTGTTTGTACGGTCGTGGAAACAGGGAGAAAGGGAAGAAATTTCAATGATAAGCTGTCGAGAGTTTGATTAATTGTAAATGTACGTAGGTTTAATTTTCGTGTATGTCGTGCACAGTTTAATAAAGTATTTCTTTGATAAATAAGACTTTTCTATCACGACAGTTTTTATTCAAATTCAACATTGTCAAAAAAGATTGGTACTTTAGCAATTTTTTTTATGGAAATCAATCCAGACAAGGCATGAAGCCACTTGATATTAAAAAACTAAAAAAAAAAAAGAATGAAAGATAATCAACACAAAGACCTAACATGCTGACTGACCTTGTCCGCAACAACCAACACATGCTGCGTCCAGTTTCAGTCGCAAAAGAGACCAAAACAAACAATAGGAAACAACTCCAATTCGTTTGTTCTTTGTAGCAGCAACATTTATTTCCTCACTGGTACAACCGTGACGTCACCCACATGATCTAGAACGTTCTTCACAAGATCTCGAATGTTATCTTATATCTCTCATGATCGTTCTCTTTCTCTTTTTTTTATAGTCCTTTTTTCCTCATCTGTGATGCCACTTTGCATGCATTTATATATACGCATCCACACTATGTTACCTTAAGTTGAAAGTAGGAGGAAAACAGTCAGCGGAGACAGAATTCTACAAGCCTACAGTTCATAGAAAAATGCTACTAAAATAGGAAGCTGTGTTATAACGAGGTATCCGAACAGTGGATTGATAAAGACTGTTAGATCAACAAGTTGAACAAACTGAAACAAAAGAAAGCAGGAAATAAACCAGACAATTCTGAAAAACACATGTCTTGATAATATTTATAAAAGAGACTGAGACTAGCTACATCACATGTCTGAGAGAGAGGGTTCAGAAAAGTAGAAAGGGTGGGGTCAACCAAATTACACTTCTGCACCTTACTGGGGACCCCCAAATGGGACAGAGATGAATCACCAGCCCAAATATGATAACAGCATTCCATACATGATATGGTAGTAGATTTGTAAAGATACAGAATAACCTCAGGTGTGAGAAATTGTTTAGAGCGATAGAGAAAACTGACTTTACAAGAAGCAGAAAGAGCAATGGATCTAATGTATGAGCTCTAAGGAAGATTTGAAGAGACCAAGAAATTTCAGAATCAATTTTTCCTCAAGAATAAGACCATCCATTAGAATCTCAGAAAAGAAAGGGACACACCTATAATTATTCAGATTCACTATGGTAGAGTATCTTTTCGATCAATAATATAAATTATTTTAATGAATCAATACTGGAAGTTTCTGCCCAAAATAAACCATGATTGAGTATTTTATTGATCGAAAACATAATTTTTATTAAATCAATAAAAACTAGCCATTTAGCATTTAATAAATATAATTTTTAAATTAAAAAAAAAAAAATAACAACATCCAGCTATGCGAAAAAGCTCAACAAGAACCCTGTATGGAGTATTGCTGCTACATCTGGGGTGGCGCACCAACTATTAGCCTCTCCCTCTGGGACAGGGTGCAAAAAAGAGTCCCTTATCTAATAGGCCCCACACTGTCTACGAAACTCCAGCCTCTGTCCCAACACCGCAATGTTGCATCACTGTGCTTGCTTTACAAATACTTTCTGATGAACAGTGCACTTGTACCCCTTCAACATAAGTACACCAACGAACCTCATGCCTTCACTCAAGTAGAGGTTCCTGGATGCCGAAAAACTTTCTACTCTTATAGTTTCTTTCCACAGACTGCCTGCCTGTTCCTTGTTTCTCCGACTATACTAACATGCAGAAATTAAAATTTAAAAAAAATTTTTTTTATTACATTTTCACCCCGAACAAGGCACGTTGTCACTTTTATGTAGGGGGCTACTATCAGGGACATATGCTACAGGGGTACTATGTGGGGAGTTGGGCAGCAAGATGTTGGTTCACGTTACACTTAAACTTCTGCATGTCAGTACAGTTGGGGAAGCAGGAACCCGGAAGGGAATTCCAAAGTCTAGCGGTTCTGGGGAAGAAACTACTGGAGTAGAAGGCTCTCTTACATCTAAGGATCTCAACTGTGAAGAGGTGGGATTTTGCTGCTTGTCGGGTTTGTCGGGGGTATTTACATCGAGGGGGTACAAGTGCTTGCAGTTCATCAGAGCATTCACCGTTAAAGTACTTGTAGAACGGGCAGAGGGATGCAACATTTCGTCGATGAGACAGAGGCTGAAGCTCAGATGACAGTTCAGGGCCTATTAGGTTGGCGACTCTCTTTTGAACCTTGTCTAGGAGTGAGAGACTTAGATATATTTAGAGCTACTGCTCTACCCTTCTCTGCTTTGTCAAGTGAATGGTATATACGCTCAGAGATTACAATTAGGATGTCTGCCATGGAACAAACATCTTGCTGTCTAACTCCTCAATCAGAACGCCTCCGATAAGTTTGGCCCCTAATCACAATAGTCACTTACATCTCAGTGGCAATGTGCCTTGTTTGGGATAAAAAAAAAGGCACCAAAATTAAATGCCGGATCATTATGATGGCTTGAAAAACTTTGAAGTTTAGACAAAGAAATACCAGCCAGAACAGCATTCAAAAAATTCTTAAGACCATGCAAGAAACCATCAGGAAGATCAGGAGAAACTTGATTGTCACTTTTTTTTTTTTTTTTTAATATACTAAGGCCAAAAGCCATTCGAGGATAGAAGTTAGTGAGATTTTCAGTTGAATGATAAAACGATAATATGAAAGGATTGAGAATTATGATAAACTAGCTGGACACTTGGGGTTGCCCGATCGTACAATACACTTAAACATGATATTTTAAGTTATGCAGATTTCACATGTATTGTTATAGAATCAATCCTGTATTGAATCTATATATCTATAAAAGTGAAATTGTCTGTGTGTGTACATTTCCCTACCAAATTACTCTGTCAATTTTCAGTTTACAAACTCGAGATTTGACATAAGGGATATTGACATTTGGGAAAATCTTTTTAATCGGTTGTTGGCCGAAAATTTGACTTCCAAGGGGTCAAAGTTCAACGATGTGACCTTTGAAAACTCTACCAAACTCCTCCACCAATTTTGTGTCTAAACACTTGAAATTTTAGATGTAGGTTCCTTGGACATGGATCAAACTTTTTAACTTGATTTGAGGCCAAAACAATAAATGTTTAAGGGTCAAAATTGGGGTCAAAGTTTAAAAAAGAATTTGACCTCTCAGCCAATTTTTGGTCTAAACATTTAAAATTTTACATAAAGTGTATTCAGACATAAGGCAAGCTTTTTAATCGTTTTTTGGCCGAAAATTTGGCTACCAAGGGGTCAAAGTTTAAAAGATTTGACCTTTGCAGTCTCTAGCAAACTATTCAACAAATTTTTGGTCTGAACATTTGAAATTTTACATAAAGGGTATTCAGACATGCAGCAAGCTTTTTAATCAATTTTGGGGGCGAAAATTTGGCTGCTAAGAAGTCAAAGTCGAAAGAGTTGACCTTTGTAGATTCTACCAAATTCCTCCGCCAATTTTGAGTCTAAGTACTTGGAATTTTAGATGTAGGTTACCTGGACATAAGTGAAACTGTTTGATATATATATATATATATATATATATATATATATATATATATATATATATATATATATATATATATATGCACATAAAGTTATGAACAGTAAATAGGGCCCGAGCAAAGCTGAGTTGAAGAGTTGAACTGCTAGTATTATATATTACAAGAAATAATTTGCCCGGTGGACTAATTTGCAAAAAAAGAAAAAAATAATATTGATAATGTTGTTCACCAAATTCCGTCCGTGTTTTTTTACAATATCACGTCGGCTGATTTTTGGGCTTGATGATCTTAAAAATAGTCTGTCTTCTCTTATCGATAAAAAAAGAAGAATTTTTACAGGGAAATATTTTATGTCACACTGGTCAATGTTATGTATAACCAGTGCAACATAAAATATTCCCCTGTAAAAATTCTTTTTTTTTTTTATCTATAAGAGAAGAAAGACTATTTTTAAGATCGGATTTTTTCGGTTTTCAATACTTATAGAATTAATTTTTGTACAAAACATATCTAAGAACACTGCCTGACATATAAATTACCTTTGTGTGAAATTTGCAACAGATACTGAGCCACTTCAGAACCTATGAGGAGGGAACTCATGGTGCGCGCTCGGTAAATGGGGTTTGTGGTTTGTGTGTTTAACGTCAAATCAACACTAGGGAGTTCATAGTTCAACAATTTACAAACAAACAAATCAAAAAAAAATATGTTAACAGTATAAAAATCGCTTTTAATAAAGAATTAAGAGAAAAAACATAAACATTTTTAAAAAGTCAAAAGAAGAAATTTACGAAAGTATCCCACAATGCACTTTTCGGTCATATGACTTCCGTTATTTCACGTCCATCCAAGTGTTCATTTAATGAATATCCGACTTTTCTTTATAGCTATGGATTATCCAAAAGGACGATAACTTCCTCCATCTCTCCTAAGCAGTAGTATTGTCTAATAATACGGAATCAGAAGTAACAATGGGGCTTTAGTTTTTCTTTTTAATTCTTTTTATACTAATGGTTCATCTTTGTTAAAGGTAAACCTTTGCATCCTGAGTTACGTCCCTTTAATTTGAACTCTTTCTCTTTGGAGTCATGTTTTTTGTGTGCATGTGGTTAACTATCTTTAAGTAAACACGTTAAAATCCATCAACCGTTATGTGGACGTTGTGTGGCCCTTCCTTACTAATTTTGACTGCCTTATATATTAAAACATGCATCACCTAACACATCTCTTCCCATGGCCAAAAGCTACTTGAGGATAAAAGTTAGTAAGATTTTCAGTCGGATGATCGAAGAGTACTATGAAAGGATTGAGAAATATTATTTATTCACAGGACGACTCGACAGGGGTTTGTTAACATTGGTCTTGATAATGTCTATGGAGTCGTCCTGTGAATAAATAGACATTTTTGTTGTAAGATATGTAGTATTACTGTGAGAAAGTGGTTGTAGGTAATAGAAGAGATCATTCTATTCTCACTAGATTGCGAAACCGATTTGAGCCCTGTCAATGTAAGACAAAAGTACTTTGGTTAACACGTCTATCCCGTTCACATAAATTTGCAAAACGGATAAATATTTGAATATTGCATGAAGTAAAAATGTTTCGGCATTAAATAACATTAAAAGGGTTGATATGCCGTACAACAACGCAACCAACAGTTTAAGGCTCTGATTCCAAAAAGGAGAACACCTCTGACAGGTTTTATGCAATGCTCGAACAAGTATTTCCAGGTCGGCTGTTTGTATAATGAAGTTGTTCTTCAAGTCGGATCTTCCCTGTGTGTGCCTTTTATGTGTTGTGTGTAAACTAGTAGAGTTTGAACAAGCAAGAAGAAAATATTTACTTTAGCTTTTAATGATAGACAAATGATGAAGAGCAAAAGAAGGATGCGCGCAGGCAGGAGTGGGTGAGTGAAAGAGAGAGAGAGAGAGAGAGAGAGAGAGAGAGAGAGAGAGAGAGAGAGAGAGAGAGAGAGAGAGAGAGAGAAAGAGAGAGAGAAAGAGGGAGAGAGAGAGAAAGAGAGCGAGAGTATGTAGACGTGAGAGAGAGAGAGAGAGAGAGAGAGAGAGAGAGAGAGAGAGAGAGAGAGAGAGAGAACAAATGGGGAGGAGTGGTAAAATCCCGGAGAATGTTATAAGAATGACTGTCGGACAGATTGAAAAAGAAGGAAAACGTATTAATTAACAAGGTGCTTTGAAATAGTGCCGAACGGAATCTCTCATTTTTAAAAGAACATTGACTGCAATGGTTTAAAGCAATAATAAAGGTGTTTGGAAATAGTGCTGAACGAGTTTTTTTTTTTTTTTTTTTTTTGTTTTTTAATCGTTTTTAAAGAACATTGGATGCAAGGCCATAATTCTATGGATGAAGAGTCGACTGATGGTCTTCTTGTGTGTGCATGTTTGGTATCATTGTACATCCATTATGTCCAACACCTCTCGCCCTAAAACTGAAACTATTAAATAAAATGACAACACAAACAAAAAATACGATCAAACCAGACGCACACTAAAGCAAAACCAACTCGCTTCCTCCCTTGAGGCTCGCATTCACAAATATCCGTGGATTTAGAACTAATTATGTAGAATCATTTCTTTTAACAATCTCCCCGGATATCTTAGCATAAATAAAACTAATCTACACTCCTCTATACTCTCTAACCACTTTAACATATCTAGCTATCTTCCACTTTATCATAAGGACTCAGACACATGTACAGACTTGGAGTCTATATTTGTAACACTCTCCCCTTGGTTATAGAATTCAAATTAGAATCAAAAGGCCAGGCTTACATGTGCTTTAGAGTAAACCTGCAACATAGCCCCAATTACTTATATTTTCTCTACTGTCCTCATTTGACCTACGACTATACCTTAATCAACCATGTCTCCTAATAGCAGAGATTCAGCACTCTCTTTAGATAGTAGCGCTCAAGTACATGTATTTGGTGACAGTAATTGGCTTGGTTTCTACAGTTACACAGATGCAACTGGTAGCATCACACATAGCTTTTCTATATTTCATTCGCTTACCCAGGCTGTCAACTTCCCAACCCAGTTCCAGATCGTCAGGATCAGCAAGCCTCACTTCTAGACCTATTTCTGACCTCAGTTCCCAAGGATTGTGTAACAAATGACCATAGCCCACTCAGGAATGCTAATCACACTGTGATATTGGTAGAAATCACCCTAAATTCTTGACCCCAAGTTGAAGAGCAGCTGCTCAAAACGATAAGGTACTTCAAGAAGGCTGACTGAGACTTGGGGAGGACAAAAATGTAAAGACTAAGTGAAACCAAAACCAAGCTGGACGAAGAACGTAAATTAAAGGAAAAAAATGAAAAAGAACTTGTACCTTCAACCTCAACTATACCCTCTTCTCCAGTTAAAAATAGACGCTCCCCATCAAAAGCTGTCTCTCCCCAGTGACTGCTTCCCTACCAAAAACGGAATATAAATTGATTCCCTTCGGATTCGAAGTCAAAAGATGTGACCTCTTCCCCCAGAACCGCCTATGTAAAGACTGTTCCTTTTTTTTTTTTTTACATTTTCACCCCAAACAAAAGGCACATTGCCACTTTGGTGTAGGGGGCTACTATCAGGGGCAACAGCTACTGGGGTACTATGTAGGGAGTTGGGCAGCAAGATGTCGGTTCACATTGAACTTTTGCATGTTCCTCCTCTCATACCCCCAAAAGACAGCAAGTAAAGTCCTAAAGTCCTTCTCCCTTCTCCACTCTCTACAATACAGAATACGCCACCCATTCTCCAATATTTGGGATCATACTATGTTGAATCAACGGAAGTGTTTGAATTCGAATTGATGAAGTTGTTCAGGATCGTGTCGATTCGCGTGGACAAAATTGTTTGGCCTTAGGTTCCCGGGATGAGCTGTTTCGACAATTATGAAGCATCACTCACCTGGCTGATAATAAGGAATGCACTCTAAGTTGGCAAAAAGCTTTTCACAGCGGGCTTTTGGACCCCGTTGCCACGTGTGATAACATTTTTTTTTGTTCTCTCTTCCTTCGTGAAGCAACATGTCTTTTTTTTAACTGATGGACACACGCAAAAATGTACGGACAGACAAATTTTCTATTTAAATAAGAAAAAAAAAAACAATCCTAAACTTTTCCAATCGCTTCAGCATCAAAGATTAGAAAAAAAAATGTTCATTCAATTATACTATAGTAACTGTTGAATATATCATCTATTCTGATTGCCCATGCAAGGAGTATTGTTGCCACATCTAGGCTGGTACATCTACCACTAGTCTTTCAATCTCAGACAGGATCCAAAAAAGAGTCTCAAGCCTAATAGGTCCTGTGCTATCGTCAAAGCTCCAACCTCTGTCCCATCACTGCAATGTTGCATCCCTGTCCCTGTTTTGCAATTATTTTAATGGAATATGCTCCGATGAACACATAGTACTTGTCCCCCCCCCACAATGCATATACTACTGACTAACTCAATAAGCAGTAACCCCCCCCTTCACTGTTGAGGTCTCTAGATGCCGGAAGGCATCCTGAAGGAAGAAAAACTATTAGAGTAGATGTTAATAGTTTCTTCCCTTGGACATTTAGACTTTGAAATTCCATCCTTATTTTCTGCTTCCCTAACTGTACTAACCTGCAGACGTTTAAATATAATGTGAACAGACATCTTGCTGCTCAACTCCCCACAGTCCTCTGTTAAACACGATGCCAAATAATAGCCTTTTACTTTCTGAGTAGCAATATGCCTTGTTTGAGGTGAAAAAGAATGTTTTTTAAATTAATTGATCGAAGTCTTATTAAAATTCGAAAGTTTTTTAAAATAGTTTATCAAAATCATGAACTCCTTCTTGTTGGAAGGAATCCTATGTTGTCCTTATCTTTAAAAATGCTGGTGATCGGTCTGACCCAGCTGAATATCATCCTGTTAGTCTCCTCTTTGTTATTAGCAAAGTTTTTGAAAGGTTAGTCAACGGCAAGCTTGTTCATTTTTCTGGAAAGTCTGGATCTTTTTAGTGATGTTTAGTATCGCTTTTGTGGTTTTCGTTCAACTGCTGATTTTTTTAACTGTTGTAACTGAACGGATCTGTCGGTTTAGGCATAAAGCAGGAGAGGGTGAGTCTATTGCCCTTGACATTTTGAGGGCGTTCGTCAGAGTGTGGCATTCTGATCTTCTACATAAACATCAGAGTTAAGGTATTGTTGGTGAAGTTCTTGACATCATTATGTCTTTTCTTTCTGATTGCAGATTGCAAGTAACTTTGAATGGTGTTTATTCATTCTCTTTTTCTATCAATGCTGGTGCTACTCACGGCTCTATTCTAGACCTAATTCTGTTTCTTCTGTATACCAATGATCTTCCAGGGGATTTTGCTCAAAAGATTAGCATCTATGTTGATGATACCACTCTCTATTTTGATGTTGCTTCTTGCTCCTCCATCGGATCAGTTGAAATATGCAACTAACCTAGAAGTTGACTTGGGTTCAGTTGTAGATTGGGGTATGAAATGGCTTGTTTCATTTAATATTGTTAAGAGGACTGAGACTTTGGAAAGGCTTATTACCACTCAAATTCCAGTGAAGACCAATGGTTGCTACCATCATGAGATGCCATTACAAGACCCATACGATAGAAGAACTTGCACATAAGCTCTTTGGTGCCAAGTATTTCTCCAAATTTCTGCCAAAAATAGCTAGTGGTCCATAAAAGTCTCTGCTGACTCACCTTCATCCTGTACCTGTCAGATCTAACAGTACCATTAATAGATCTCCTAAAAAACGAAGCAGAGTACCATTGGACAGAAAATCACGGGAGATTCCTCCAGAAAATCAAGGATTTTATTTGCAAGGAAATGTTGCTGTCGTACTCTGCAAAGCAACATCATCCAAGTCAATACATCGAATAAAGATCTTGGCGCTACTCTTCTCCAAGATGGAAAACCCATAGCGTTTGCATAAAAATTTTAACAGAGGCTGAACAACATTATGCCAACATAGAGTAGGAGCCCCTTGCAGTTCTTTTTGGGTGTGAACACTTCAGGAAATGCATATACGGAATTTCATTCCAGGTAGAAAGTGACACACACACACACACACACACACACACACACACACACACACACACACACACACACACACACATACACACACACACACACATGTATATACAGTGCCGCCAAAAAGAAAGTCTGCACTTGTTACATTTTCAAAAACAGCAAATCTAAGCTAAAGTGAATGTAACTGTTTAAACAACTTATACCTCATTTGATTCGCCTTTTATTCCTCTATAATTTTACCTGCTTATATTTGACTTTTAATTGAAATATCGTAGTGTGCACGTTAATTAAAAAAATTAACTTCAAATCGAGAAGGCAAAAAGAAACTCCGCACAATGGAAAATTGTTAAGGAACCTCTTGACATTGCCAGCTGTGTGAATGGGAGCATTATCCTGCATGAAGATGGGATTATCATCCAAATTCCAAAGTAGGATAGAAAATATTCAGTCAACATATTAATGTACTTGGTTGAATAAATTCGATCTTGCAAGCGACGTATTGGATCATTGGACTATTTAGATAGAATTTTTCTTTTTGTCATCCAACAAACTTCTAAATGTTTTCTGTTTATGTATTTATCCACGATTTTGATAAACTCTTGTGAGATTTTCATCTATATTTCTCGCTGGTGTCCAAACCAAAAACATTAATTATTCCAGAAGAAGCCGATGATCAAATAAGAGTCAAACCGGCACCAGCGAAATTGAAAAAAAAAACTTATCCAAGGCACTTTAAATCATTTAATAATCAACTGTGAGCTCCTTGAGAGACAGCATATAAGCTTTTAGTAAATAGGTGCAAAAAGGTTTACGGTAATTAACCTATAAAATAATATAAATAGGTACAAAAAGGTTTACAGTAATTAACCTATAAATAGGTGCAAAAAGGTTAACGGTAATTAACCTATAAAATAATATAAATAGGCACAAAAAGTTTTACAGTGATTAACCTATAAATAGGTGCAAAAAGGTTAACAGTAATTAACCTATAAAATATTATAAATAGGTGCAAAAGGTTTACAGTAATTAACCTATAAAATAATAAATTAGGCCCCGGGAATCAATAGTAAATTTGAGAATGGGATTTGTGTGCCTCTTAGTCTTATGTTGTAAATGAACAACTTTTAATGAATATATCTGTGTTTGTTTCATATTTTGGTGTCAAAAAAAAAAAAAAAAAAAAAGAAAAGAATTGTTTTTGGAATCAGAAATTAGGTTTAAATGTTGCCGATTCCAATGCTGAGTCCGATATCCAGAAAAGTTTTAATTTTTTCGATTCCCGATTCCAATTAATAATCTTCAATACTAATATATATATATATATATATATATATATATATATATATATATATATATATATATATATATATATATATATCTTATCAATATTTTTCTAACCAAAATTTTAATATATCAAAATTCTGGTGGTAATGTTCATATACCAATAAAATCAAAGTCAAAATTAATTGACTCAATTATTTAAACTTCATGATATTGGTTTTCATAATCAAGCATGCATATAATATTTTCGCCAAATCAAGACAACAAAATATAAAATGAGAACATCATATCGTGTATAGTCATATGCGTTACAATTGTTTCATAACCATTTGGACATTTGGGTGGTTTAAAATAAATTTAATCAAAATATAAAAGTGAAGAAAACTAAGTGAGAAATTGAACTGAGATTGTTATCAAGAAGACAATGTTAGAACTATAAGTTTAAAATTAAACAAAGGTGATTAATAAATACAAAAGTCAAAATATTAAAATATGAATGCATTGAATTTTGATGAATTGATAAAAATTGACTAAATAAAATTACCTCCCTTAGAACGTAAAGATATTACAGATTGATAATGGAAAGGAAAGATTAAAAAATTTTTAATAAAATACTTAGATAATGACAAGAATTGAAAAGTTAAATTTAAAATTTAAATTATTAACATAAACAGTATGGGATAAAGACAAAAATTTTTAATAAAAGCAAAAACAAAAATTTTGAATAAATACTATTTAAATAACCGTTTGAATTACAGTTCCTTCTTAAGAAATAAGCAAAAATTAATTAGTAGATCGTAACATGTAAACAAAGTTTATACAAAACTATCGTAGACTGAGGAAGAAATAGTGGAACACAGAATTTGAAGGTGTAGATTAGTATTTGGGAAATAAATCAATTAAATAATTAAATTGGGGGAGAAAAATAATTATTAACATAAAAAATATACAAAAGATTAAATTACTATTTAAAATAGGTAATTGGTTCAAACATTATTTAAAAAGTAGAGATATGAAAAGGGGTCGATTACAAAATCTGAAGGCTATAAAAAAAAAATAAAAAACAAAAAGAAAATATAAGAGTGGTTATTTGTCTCCCACGAAACAAAATGTGACACAAGGTCGGTTTAATGTGGGAGATAACCAGCTCCCCTCAAAAGGGAATTCTGCAAAAATAAAATTGCCTTAGTATAGAAGGGTTTCCTCTCCATTGACTAAGGACAATTAATTTGAGTGCGACATCTGTGCAGACACCACAGTTCAGTGACCAACCCAGTACAAATACCAGGTGTCGGCAGAAAGTATAAGAGTGGTGTGGAGATAGGTCTAACTGCTTGATCTCTTAAAATAGAGATTATGAATGTATTCATATATGTATAACGTGTATTTTGCCGTTTGAGAGTAGCTACTTAAAATTGTCTGAATGGTTACGAAACAATTGTAATGCATAAGAAAATTGCCGTCAACCAGCTTGCCATGCCAGTAATAACATATAGTTTTGGTATCATCGACTGGCCACAAAAATATCTCAACCGGCTAGATGTCAAAACACGGAAGTTACTAACGCTTCATAAAATCATATATAAATATCAGTGTCTACCAAGACTGTATTTGCCCAGGGGAGAAGGAGAACTAGGGCTCTTAGAGATCAACCACCAACATAGGGCAACAATAGTGAGCACAGGCCAGTATCTGAGAAGCTCCCAGAACCACACCCTTTCAATGATATATGAACATCAAGAGACAAGAGCCAGCAGAACAACATTAGTCACCCAGCTGGCCAAGCATTTTGGTCAGGGCTGTTTCACAGTTGAGGCTGAAACACTAAACAAGCCTGCCACAGAAATAGCAAGAAAGAGTCGGCAAAAATACCGAGACTGTGCAAAAGAGGAACCTTAAAGAGTGGGACTAACATCAGCATGCAAAATATTTTCTGGGCGAAAGGTTCCTTGGACTGGCTCAAAAGGAAAGGGTTATAATGGTTGCTCAAGACCAGGGATTGATAACCAATGCATTCAAGAAGATGGCAGGTCTCACTAATTACAACAAATGTAGATTCTGCCACACGGAATCGGAAAGTGTGAGTCATCTATTATCAAGTTGCAAGATTCTTTTAGGGGATGGCTACTACACAACGAGACATGATGGAGTATGTAAGTACATCCACTGGACCATCTGTAAAAAAAATTAAATATCCAATGTAGCAGTAAATCCTGGGAACATCAACCTGAAAGAATAGTTGGAAATGACTTATATACATTACGACCATGTAATCCCTACCTTGAAAATGCTGCTGTGAAATCTGACATAGTTATATGGAATAAGTCAGAGAGAGTTGCAACCTTGGTTGAAGTGAGTTTTTCTAATCATGGAGGTCCGAACAGAGCTGAAACGGAGAAACAGACCAAATATCAAGGTCTCATGTATGATATGAAAAGAAACTGGAATCTTAGAGAGATATCAATCATACCAGTTATTATAGGTGCCACAGGGCTTATGAAGAAGAACCTGAAGTCCTACCTAACTAATATTCCTGGTGAACCAAGTGCAAAAGAGATCCAAACAATTGCACTTAAGGGAACAACGAGGATACTAAAAAGAGCTCTCAGTTGGTTTTAATAAAAAGCAGGACAATGTTGGCAGCTAGTTTGGCTGCCCCATACCCAGCATTACAATCTTCAAAGGAAGAAAATTTTAAAATGTTCTCATTTTACATTTTGTCTTGACGTTTGCGAATATATATATATATATATATATATATATATATATATATATATATATATATATATATATATATATATATATTCAGGCAGACATTGTTAAAAACAACAGAGAGCTTCTCTTTAGTAATATCTTGTTTATTTTTTTCAATATTCTGTATTATCTTTTTGTGTATACATCGAAGGTGTGAATATATGGTTCAAGCATTTTCGAAGTGTCTTTGTGTAGACATCTATGCATCGCCAGGAAAGTTTGCGTTAAGCTGTACGGGGAATTATGGGAAGTTTTATATAGCAGTTGGAGTGCGAGCTATGAAGACATGTTCGCTGCAAGGCTAAAAATTAAAACATGAATCAATAGTTATTATGCTACGCATGCATATTCGTAATGCCATCGTTCGGCCTTCACCTGGCAAATTCAATTTTTTAATTTTCACACTTTTGCACCGATTTTCCCCGGCTAAAACCCAAAGATAAAGTTTTGCATGGGTTTGAATAGCTTAAATATTAAGTTTCATGTCTGTAGACCAAAAACTGACAGGGGAGTTTGGTAAGCAAAACTTTTTAACCAAATATATATATGCATACATAAGTATATATAGAAAGAGGTTTGTGTTTACTATAACCTTTTTACGCAAATATTATGCAAATATAAATTATGTAGAATATCTGCATGAATATAATTACACGTAATAGTTAATTAAAGATGATCATCCTATAAGAAAACCGAAAAAACTAATAGGGTATTAATTAAAATGAATGTTTAAAAGAATATGCAAATTAGCTAGATCTTTTCCAGATGAATGCAATTCCATGGGACATATATAACAAAGTTATATTTTCTTTTTTTAAAGAAATAGAAAAAAGGGTTTTTAATATGAATATCAATACACACACACAAAAAATATAGGAGTATATATATATATATATATATATATATATATATATATGTATATGTACATATCCTATATAATATTTTGACTGCAGAACTTCCCCTCTGGACTAAAGTATTGTAGGTTTGCAATAACAGATGCCACATACTAATTCATTACATCTAGGCTATTAGCCACTATCTTATGTAATTTTTTAACACAATGTTAGACATATTAAGTCGTTATAATAAAATGCTACATTGCATCCTAGGAGCAACACCATCACAATTGCGACATCTACAGAGGAAGGAGTCCCTTTTTTTCTCTATAAATATTTAGTCCTCCTACTGCTACCAGTTGATACTGGGACCTATTCTACATTTTCCTACAATATTTATATTGCACCCATCATAACTACATACACATAACATAATCTTTCATTACCGATTAAAAAATAATAAATTCTCCTTTCTCAAAAGCCACCTCATCTGATTGACTGAGACCGGCCAATTCTATTATTCCGGAATACGCATTTTCATACATAAACGAACGCACAGGTATCATTATTTATTTTTCGCTTTTGGAGCATCTTTTCAACTCTTACACGATGCTATTTCCTTTTTATTGTTTTACTAGCGAGGGGTACCCGGCGTTTCCCGGGTGTTTGGAGGTGTGGGGGGGGGTAAAAAAAAGTATGAAGATTGAACCCGAACCGTTCAGGCAAAGTTGTAAATTAAAGTGTGAAAAAAAAAAACGTGTAACGTTAACCATTGTCCCACCGCGAGACGCTAGCGGAAACACGTTTGAATTTATTTAATTACTTGGATTTAACAGGTGCCCGTTTTAAATGAGGTCAAGTTTTGACTACGGGATTGTATTCATTTACTGCTGAACGCTTTTTTTCACACCCCCAAGATGTTATAGGAAAAAGACTAACCCACATGCGGCGAGCAACAAATATTGAATATTTATCTTCCCGAAATCGAGCAAATTGAATAGACAGGCGAGCTTCGTTGTTAACTGTGAGATATTACGATTTATATGTGATATAAAAAGTTTTAAAAAGTTGTGAAGCGAGCGACCGCTTCTCTGAAAGAAGCCTTTTGTAGACACACAGAAAAAGCGAACACACATACATACATACATTTTCGCTGTTATATTTATAGATTTTCATTTGTTTGTGGGGGCGTTTTTCATTATATTTTTCTTTTTTTTTTTTTAAACAATTACTATTACTGATGACGCTTGTACTTATTTACATATTTTCCTACACTTAACTAGGCTTCATTCATGTCAATCGCTTACAACCCGTACATGATGCTACTTTTTTGCTTTGTTTTCGTTTGTTAACAGACAAACAAGTATAAAACATTTTCTTTTTATATAAAACATATAATTAGACACCAAAGGCTAAAATAAAACCAGAAAAAAATTTCACTTTTTATTATTTTTCATCATTTTTTATTTGACTACATTGACACCAGTCGAGGCCGCCATATTGCTTTTCTAATTTGGCCTCTCTAAAGTTGAACATATTAGCCTTTTTATGGCCAAATTTGGCCTTTTTTATGCTCTTAATTAAAATATAATTCCATGAAAGAGAGTAAAAAAGGCAAGAATTGGCCTTAAAAAGGTTAATCTGTCAATCCTAAGAAAGGCCAAATTTTTCAAGCACTATGGCAGCCTTCAATGTCGTACATTTAGTCTCATAAAAATGATGCAGAAATAATAACAATGAAATTTTCTTGGTTTTATTTTAGCCTTTGGGTCTAATAATGTGTTTTATATAAGCATAAATAGTTTTTAAAATTTTTGTTTCTGTCAAATAATTTACGCAACTAAACTACAAATTTACCTTAAATTACAGAAAAACTTATTTTTTATATATTTGCTTTTTGTTTACTTCTCTTTTCAGGACTCATTATCAGCACTGCTCAGATATAATTTTTTTTTTGTACATTTTTATCAAGGTTAAATTTGGTGCAAATACTTTGACACTCACCCACCCCCCTCATAAAAGGAGGTGTCTATTTCAAAAGCTGTTCTTACCTTGGCGAGGTTGGGAGTATCTATTCCGAAAGCCATTTTAAACATGAGGAGTTTGGAGGTGTCTATTCTGAAAGCCCTTCTTAACATTAGAACGTTGGGGGTTGACCAGTTAATGGGTCCTGCTAGTATATATATATATATATATATATATATATATATATATATATATATATATATATATATATATATATATATATATATATAGTGCTTGCATGGTTGTTATTTTCTAGATCTTAATCCATTCAAATTACTTTGCAATAACATGTACAGATGTATTTAATATAAATTTTTATTTAAACATTATTGGCTACATATGTGTATATATGTTTTAGCTGCGACTTTATTCCAAGTCCAACATCTTCAGGCCGTATTAAATGCACAGTATATTATATTTGATAAGGCGTTATTAGCTACATATTGGGCATACATGTTTCAGCTGCGACTTGAAATAAAGTCGCAACTGAAACATGTATGCCCATATGTAGCTAATAATTGTTAGTATCAATAAAACTTATGTATCTAGAGAAAGAGAGAGAGAGAGAGAGAGAGAGAGGGGGGATGAAGAAAGAGATCACTGTAAAAGAATAAAGCCTTTTTGATTACTGGAAAAACGTTTAATATAAACATTTAGATTTCACCTTCACACGCTAGTGCTGGTAGCAAAATGGTTAAGATACGTTTCGTTTTTTGAAGTCGGTTCGATTTGTTTAAGTTCTGATTGCTGACTTTGTTAAAACGTCGAGAATGATATAATCATATGAGCTGACCTTTTTGCTTTGTTCGAATCACGAAATATCAAAGAGCGAGCGATAGACAGCTGGTTCGCGGCATCGGTTAAGTAGGAGAACGAAAACAAAAATGGCCATTGTTGCTGGCAACATCTGTCTCTGCATTTTGTACTCAACAGAAATATCTATAGAATCTCACATTCATGTCTGCAAATACAGGGTGACCCCCCCCCCTAAAATGTCACCCATGGAATCATTAATAAATTCACAATCCTTTCTGCAATCAAACCATATTGGGTACAAATAAACTTCAATCTATGCTTGACTTGTCCACCAAATTTCAGTTATAATTATCCAAGTCTTTGCTTTATCACCATTAATGATAAGCACATCAGGATATGAAGTACAAAATTATATTTGGTCTTAGTCTCGTTTTTCTTTTTCTATATTTTTATGCAAGTTTTGTCCATCTGAAGAAATTAACTAACACAGAAACTATTTAAAACATTCTAGGGATCTATAATCTCTCCTCTCGCTTAAATGTTACATCTCTCTGCCTGTTTTACAAGTATTTTAATGGGACGTATTCCAACGAACTCAAGGCACTTGTGTCCCTTCGACATAAATACACCTAACTGATCCAACAAGCTTCAAAATCCCATCCCCTACACTGTGGAGATCCTTAGATGCCAGAAAGCCTCCTACTCTTATGGTTTCTTCACCTGAACTGCTAGGCTTTGGAATTCTCTCTTGGATCCCTGCTTCCCTGGCTGTACTGACATGCAGAGATTCAGATGTAGTGTGAACAAAGACTTCTCTACTCAACTCCCTGCATAGAATCCCTGCCGAATTGGTCCCAAATCGTGGCCCCTTATGTCAAAGTGACACTGCACTTTGTTTGAAATGAAATAACAGTAACTTATTGCTAATTTAGCGAATATCGAACCCTTTGTTTTTGTTACAAGTAAAACAAAAATTATTTTTAAATGCTAACCCCCACTCAAACCTATGAATATATTTTTGAATGCGGCTAAAATATACAATTACAGTATCTAATGGAATAATCGCTTGATTCCTGATGATTTTGTTTGGATTTTCTAATTGCAAAGATCAAAATATAAGATAACCAATCCACTAAAACCTCTACCCATTAATACAATTTGCAATCTTTTCTGCAATCCAACCATATTTGATACAAATAAACTTCAATCTATGTCTGACTTGTCCACCAAGTTTCAGTCGTCAATGCCCAACAGTTTTTGTTTTATTGCCGTTCATTGGGATAGGGGACACTTTGGTGATCATCTCATTAGTAGGAAATGTAATCCCTTGTATGCAGATTGAATGTTTTAGATGGTGGTAAGAAGGGCAAATGATACCGAAAGTAGTGGAGGATAGGAAAAGGAGGTGAAACGTGGTAAGAGGAGAGTATGGAAGAGAAGTGGTGAGAAGAGAAAAGGTAAGTAGTAGTAGGAGTAGTAGCAGGAGAATAAAAGGAGAAAAAGGAGGATGTTAATAAATAAATAATGTAATTAACGAAGAAAAGAAATATATATATATATATATATATATATATATTGCTCATTTGCTTTTGTAATATATATTATTTATTATATATAATATATAAATATATATAATATCTATTATTATTTTTAAAATATAATTATCCACTGACATGTGTTTCGTCGGCTGAATCTAGCGAGATTCAAAATCGGGACCCCATGATAAGAAGCCTACACCTCTTCCACTGGGCTATCCCGCGCAACTACTGAATATATTGCGTTTTACGTAGATGTTGTTTATTTGTTTTTGCTAGTGATACTTTTTGAATGAATTCAATTATTTACCTAAATGCGAGTTGGGAATAATTTTCCCTTTGACCAATTTGCTACCCCCAAATGGGGAGCGGCAAAACACATTTCAGTGGATAATTATATTTTAAAAACAATACATATGCTGCTCCCCATTTGAGGGTAGCAAATTCGTCAAAGGGAAAATTATTCCTAACTCGCATTTAGGTTAAAATGCACTTTCGTATAAATAATTGAATTCATTCAAAAAGTATCGCTAATAAAAACAAATAAACAACATCTAATATCTATTATTGATTTATATAATATATATATTGCCCATTTTTAACGTAATATATACGTTAATGTACACTCTACCAACATTGACCCAATAATAACTCTAACATGCTCCTCTCTTAGCACTGCCCTGATTTGAGATGTGATTATCCTTTTCAGTTCTGGAATAGTTTGGGGGATTATTTTGATAGACATTATATTTGAAATTACCTCACAAATAAAAATTCGAGGCAGGGAAGGGGAGTAATCTCCGTTGAGTGTGAAGCTCATTCAGGATCATAAGGTAATCACCACGAATGTTGAGCGGTTTTTATTTTATCACTCTTCAATGATATGGAGGGATATTTTGGTGATCGTCTTATCAGTAGAAGGTGATCCGTTTTTCTTTTACCCTTTTTTTAAAACTTCATTTGACACCAAATAGGCATGTTGCCACTGAGACTTGTGATTAAGGGTAAGATTTATATGGGTCAGTTTTAGTGGGGAGTTGTGCAGCAAGAGGTTTAGTCAAATTATATTAAAATTTCTACATCTTGGTACAGTCATGGAAACAGGAAGTAGGGAGGGAATTCCAAAGGTAAACAATCTGATGGAAGAAGCTATTTATAATAATATTCTTTTTGAAATTGTCTGGCAGAACGAACACTTTTTGGGGGAATTTTTTAGATGAAGATTAATAACACTGGGGCAGCAATTTTTTACTTTTTGAATGTTGTTTGGATTTCTACAACTGATTTAGGGTGTTTTTGCACTGCTGAATCAAGAAATGGCATCCAGTTTTTTCTCCGTCAGATCAGGTTTTTGTGCTTTTAATTTTAATTTTAAGTTAATTTGAAAAAGAAAAACAAGAACAGATCTTATGAAAAACCGATTACATTTTTGTGACATTATCAGCTGATTTTTGTCAACACATATCATCCTAAATATGTTTTTAAAAGAAAAATATGTTTTGTTAAACAACATATATTGATTACCGAATAGAAACATCGATTACCGTAAACTGAATGGTGGACATTTATAAAGGTAAGTACATATAAATTGCATGTTGCTTCACCGTTGTTCAAACTTCAGGGCTTTAACTTCTGTTTCTTCGAAATCCTGGAATGCTTAGCAGCAGGCAGATCTCTCTTCAAATTCCAACAGTAGATAGCCATCATGACTGTGTCCCAGTGACTCTGATACCCGATCTCCATCTTTTTCAGTTCCTGATGGAATCTTTTCCCCTGCTCGTCATTCATTGAACTCAGGTTCTCAGGAAACCAATCCATATGTGAAAATAGGTAGTGCATCTTGACACTCATGTTGCAGCCCAAGTTTCTGAAAGCAGTTAGCATGTTGTTGATAACTTCGGCATAGTTTATGGCCTTATTGTTGCCAAGAAAGTTCTGCACTATCAGAACAAATGCCTTCCACACCTCCAGTTTCACTTTGTTCTTTGAGTTTTCAAACTCTGGCTCTCTGATGAGCTGTTGGATCTGAGGACCATAAAAGATACCAGCTTTCAACTTCCACATGGTCAATCCTGGAAAAGCCTGGCACAAGTAAGTGAAGTAATCACCATCCTTGTCCAGGGCCTTGGTTAACTACTGGATTAAGCCGAGTTTGATGCGGTGGGAAGAATATTCTATCTTTGTCCACCACAGGGTCATTGATGACCTTACTTTCTTTGCAATACACCAATTTCTCCCGCACAAGCCAGTTCTTCGTTGTGTATGTTGAGCACCAATTTTTGAAAGATTTCAAGATTTTATGACTTCAAACTGATCCCTTTTTGACAAAATCACACAGAACTATTAGATCTGAATACTTCTTGTCATTAAAATAATCATGTTCAATTAAAACATGGTACTTTACCCTCACCAACTTCTTCTAAAATGCTGCACACATGCGTACACATGAACAAAAACGTAGAAAATGACATGTGACCGTAATTAAAAAACTTGAGCTGATTGAGCAAAACCAATGTGATTTTTTGATTCAGTGCATCGGGTTTGCCCTAAATCAGTTTAAAATAAAAGCAGACAACAAATTTGTTGTTGACCAGTAAATTTGTATTGTTTGAATTATCTTCTCATCTTCAGTGCTATTCTCACAATGTTTCGACCGATGCAACCTGTTAAGTAATCAATTTTAACTGACAATCTTCTGGAGGCTAACAGTTCAATCATATATATATATATATATATATATATATATATATATATATATATATATATATATATGTGTGTGTGTGTGTGTGTGTGTGTGTGTGTGCTAGAGGGAGCCTGCGGTTTTAGCAACAGTCTTGGCAATGCCTCCAATATATTTGTTTCAATTCGTGTTGCCTGTGAATGTTAAGCCGAGGAGTTTGAAGGATGAGCTCTCAGGTAGAGTCTTATTTGTCATGGCAACCTCACCGATTGAGAAGGTTTTTGTGGTTTTAAAAGGAAAGAAGCTTAGTCTTAGTAGCATTAAATGTTGCCATCCATTTACGGTCCCATTCCATTACAGACTAAAGGTCGTTTTCTAAGGTTTCTATCGTTGCCTTGGAAATGTGAACATTAGTTTTCCCCTTATATCTATTATAGAGCATGGTGTCATCAGTAAATATACCTATCTCAGACAATTTTATCAGGGAGGTCGTTTATGAATATCAGGAATAATAAGGGTCCAAGGATCGATCCCTCAGGCATGCTTGCTTTAATATCATACTACTTAGACGTACGGCTATCGAGGACAATCTAGATTTTTCTTTTGGTTAAGAAGGATCTGTTATGTCAAGTAATCGTCCCGAAATACAATGATTTAATTTTTATGAGAAGCTCTTAATGCCAGATCTTGTAACAGGCTTTGGATATTACCAAAGGCTACAGCCCTAGCGTCTTTTGCCTTATCTAATGCATGGTATATGAATTCAGAGATAACTGTTATTTTAACGGTTATCTCTGAATTCATATCCGCTTGCCTAAAACTATATTGTTGGTCAGAAAGATGCTTAGCATTTACAAGGTGGTGGACTAGCGCTTAATTGATTAACGGCCCAAAGATTTTATTGAAGAGTGGGAGGAGACCGATGGGGTGATAATTGAGTGGAATTCTTGAATACTGGTACCATGGTGGCAATTTTCCAACTCCCAGAGAAGCAAGACTCGGCTAGGCATTTGCTGAAGAGTTTGGAGACATCAGATTAATCGTCAAGCAACAACAATGATCTCATTTTTGTTAAATGTTTTTACTTGTACTTGTAACAACTATCATCCCAGTTGGATTGAACAACTGCATCTCAAACCATTGCAGTCCAGTTTTGACGATCTTGGGCCAGGCCATAGGAAATGAGTAGCCACCCCTGATCTCAGTGCCAAAGACCAACTACTTGTGGGCCCGATAGTATCGTCAGATCATTCTTAATTGTTGTCACCAAGGTCCTCAGCTGCCCACAAATACGTTCTTGCCATCTAGGCAGAGAGAGGAGGGGGGGGGGGAGAATATATGTGAAAGATGATAACGTACAGACGAATATGAACTGCCTTATTATATTATTATATAGATAAGACGTTAAATGGTACATTAATTTACTAAACTATGCACTAAGTTTCACAAGTGGACAGTAAATGAATTATCAATTTGCTTATTTTTTATACAGATTAATTTTTCTTTAGATCGTACAAAAAGAAAAAGGATGGTGAAAATCGTTAGCCATTCTTTGTTGATATTTTTATTTTCTTTCTTTTTTTTTTATAAGAATGTAAGCGGGGTTGGTGGAGAACGAGTTTAGGCCACAGTATGCAGACAAACCAGTTATGCAACTTTAGAAAGAAAGAAATAAAGAAAGAAAGAAATAAGAAGAAGCCTAAAGTTAAATTCTTACTTATAGCGTGTACTCTTAAGAAAAAAGAAAAATAATTCGGTAAGAGGACAGCATAATTGGCCAAATGGACACAGCCGTGGACTATGGGATTGTCTACTACGATCCATTTTAGTCGTTTATGTATTGTTAACTAAGATATGAACATGGGCGATATTAAATTATCGGCCCTTGTGCATTTTAGGTTTGCTAACGGTTACATGAAGGCACATGCATGAATAGTTCACGTTACAGATTACTTATGAATATGTTGAAAAATGCCTTTTATATATCGTGTCACGCTGGTCCAATGGTTATCGTACTTGACTAACTGTCTTTAGGTTTTGGTTTCAATCTGAGCTCGAGTTTTTTTTTTTTTTTTTTTACTTACAAGAAGTGAACTGTTAAGAAAAAAAATAATTCTCGCATGCACATATCTCAATTTCTGTATTAATTAAAATATAATATTTATGCATATTTTATGACTAGGCAACGCCGAGCGGTCTGTTAGTCTATATATCTATAAAAGTGAACGTGTCTGTCTGTCTGTCTGTCTGTCTGTCTGTCTGTGTGTCTGTCTGTCTGTGTACATTTCCCTACGCAATAACTCTGTCAATTTTTAGTCTATAGACTCGAAATTTGAAATACCGGGTACTGAGATTTGGGAAAATCGATGTGACGGGTGTCAGCCAGAAATTTGGCTGTTAAGGGGTCAAATTTCAACGATTTGACCTTTAAGAACTCTACCAAACTCCTCCGACAATTTTGGGTCTAGACACTTGAAATTTTAGATATAGGTTTCTTGAACCTGGATCTAACTTAATAAAGTGATTTGAGCCCGAAACTATAAATTTTAAGGGGTCATAATAGGGGTCAAAGTTTAAAAAAATTAACCATTTTTTTTGTTTTTTTGCTTTTTTTGCACAGCATACACCTCCAAACACCCGAGCAACGCCGGGCACCCCTGCTAGTATATCTATAAAAATGAAAATGTGTGTGTGTGTGTGTGTGTGTGTGTGTGAGAGAGAGAACATTTCTCAACATATATACTCAACGAATTTTTGATTTACAAACTTAAAATTTGGTATATAGAGTATTCATACATGTGGAAAATTTTTAAATTGGATTTTCATCCACGAAAAAGGGTTGCTAAGAGGTCAAAATTGAAAAATTTGTGCGTGGGAGGCCACCAGATCTTTTCTGTTTGCTGCTTCATGAATGCGCATATGCAGCCAGAAAAGATGACAGCTTCTTTTTGTTAAGAATAAGTATGTTCAGAAAATACTATTATATATATATTTTTTTTCATTTTTAAAGGATTCTAAGGGGAGACAATTCAAAATTTTTTTTAAGTTTTTAAATTACTATTGCTGCTTTTCGTTATTTTCATAGAAAGTGCTCGACTTAACTTTAAGTCCCCACCCCAAAAAACATTCACAAAAAAAACACTCATTTAGCTGTAACCACTATTCACAATTTCCTCCATTCTCTATCTGTGCTTAAATCTAAACGCAAATTCTATGAACAAAGAACTGCCCGCCTCTGGAACTCTGTGCTGCAGGTCTGCTTTCCAGTTGACTACAATATAGTTGTCTTCAAGTCCAACATAAACAAATTCTTGTTGAGTTGTCTCCTTAAATAATAAAATTCTACCTAATTTCCACGACATAAATTACTATGCTGTTGTCTAACTGACCAACCTTACATTCATTAATCTTTATCCTCAAGTGGCCTTCAGGCTTTGATAAGTGGTAACTGCCTTTTAAGAAAAAAATCTTTGAATCATTATTTTGATTTATTACGAAAGTTTAATTTCATAATTTTTTTTTAACTCATACAATTCATAGTGATAACTTTCAGTCATTTCCAAATTTTCTTTTCTTAGAGAGACTATTCATTAAAAAGTTTGTCTTTTAAAAAGTCATACATTTCCAAAATGATTCGTTTTTAAAGCATATAAACACAAAAATTAACCATTGCAATTTATTTCGGAATTCTAATTATTTTATAAAAGCTAAAAACAAATTATTTTAATTCAGTAAATGTTTACACAATGTTTTATTTTGTGTTATTATCAATTCAGTGTATTTGTTTAACGTTGGCTAATACGTGACGCGAAACTTTAACAAGTCTTTGAATTGTCTCCCCTTGGAAATCTTCAATATTGAAAGCAAAAAGATTATCCTCCAAATTTTAAATGCACAAGTCACGAATTATCTTATCTAAAAGCTATAGCTACTAAAAGGACGCTGAATCGCTAATGACAGCTGTGCAAAACAATGTGATTAGAACTAACTTCATCAAAGATAAAATAGACAAAATGCAGGAAAAAAGTAAATGCAAACTTTTTTGTTTCTACAGAAGAGCCAACACTTATTAAGGCACAGATGCCACTCAAGGATAAGGGTTAATTAGTGTAAGGCATCGGTGCGACAACAACTTAGTGATAGATTTTGGTGGGAATTGGGTAGAATTAGACTATTTAAGGGGATGGGATAGCAAGAACTTGTTTACATTGGACTTGAAGGCGACCTGTTAATAAAGAGATAAAATTATAAATCATATAACTGAATGCAGCAAACTAACTTCCAAAGAATAAAGAACTGACACAACTGATTGATGAAGTTAGTACACTAGATACTATGTGAAGGACTGTATTTTAAACATGTGGACAAATGGTATAGAGACAAACTGGAGACAGTATCAGAAAAAAAATCACAATCCTCTAACATATTTAAGTACAAATAAGAAACTCATCCAAGCAAGGAGACCGGATGTGATGATAGTTAACAAGAAGGAAAAATCCTTCCAAATAGTAGAATTCATCATCCCAGCAGTTCATACAGTGAGAATTCAAAAAAGAATACTCAGAAAAATTAAGCAAATATACAGAATTTGCCAGATAACTGAAAGAAATATAGAAAATAAAAAAAATCAATGTAATATCATTAATTGTAGGGGCACTAGGAACACTCCTGAAAAACTTTGATTAATATTAGGAGAAGTTGGAATCAAAGGGAAGCCCGAGACAATATAAAGAGCGAATATAAAGGCCATGACGTGCAGAGAACTTTGTCAGGGCAGATGCTCAAGTGAAAAAAAAAATAAAACGGCAAAAATATAATACATTCCTCTGAAAAGGGCACTTTTAAGACAGGAGTAAAAGGGCATCTCCTCTGCCTGTTCCTCATATCGGGGGAGGGGGTAATGATGGAAAACAGCTGAAATCTTAAGGAAAATCATCGAATGCAGATCATAAACTATGAAGGCAAGCCAGCCATATGGAAGTTGCAATAGAAACTAAACAGCAGCAGAAAGAAGTCCACCATATGAATCCAAGGGAAATCAAACTGCAAAAACTTTCATAAAATGCTCCTTCCCCCCCAAAAAAAAATACAATATGATGGCACAAGTCTCTGATGATACCATACAAAATAGTCGTGAAGAGTCAAGGAGGATGGAAAGATTGCACTAAAACTTTGGATAGGCTTATTTCACCCAAATCTCAGAAAAGATCAATGGCTGTTGTCAGCTAGAAATCAATGGTAAGTGGCTGTTGTGATAAGGCAAAATTATTTGCAATGGTTATCAAAAGAGCTGGAGAGTACTAGAAATTGGAGAGACTTATTCATATTACGACTGCAAGGAACATCACTTGTTATTGTCAGTGAGCAATCATCCATTTGAGAACTAGTATATAGTAATGATAATAATGCAAAAGAAAAACAACGTTATTTTTAGTTGTACAAGAAGAATATCTTAACAGATATGTCACAGATTAATAATTTTTGGTTGTGACCCAACGGACCACAGATATGTGTAGTGTTGTTGATATTCCCTTTTGAAGATTTGAATCCCTCGTCGCCAAGTTATTATGGCCCTGGAAGGGTCACTTAAGGAAAACATGGACATGGAGATGGGTTAGAAAAGGTAAAATATATTAAGACAAAAAATCAGCATGTACAAAGAGCAACCGTCGTAGTAAGTACAGCCAAGGTGGCGAACTACTAAAGTACACTGACCACTCAGTCTATTTCTACAGTTAGGAAGAGGTCATCTTTAGTACATGGGTGAGACTTCGGAACATCTAGTTATTATTAGGGCTGTGACAACAGCATATTCTTTTCATTGTTTTGACTCTTGGGTATATATCCGTTAATATCTTATATGTTTTTTTATATAGACTGGTGTGGTTCTCGGTTGATTGACTGTGTCTTACTGTGTCGGATATATACTTAAGAGTTAAAAGAATATTTTGTTGTCACAGCCCTAGATATTATCATAAGCTTTGATAAGCTTCTGAGACTGACCTTCACTCCAGACCTGAAATGGAGGACTTACCTCAAGTCTGTTGCCAAGGTTGTTTGAAAAACGGTTGGATCATTCTATTGCTCTAAAAAGTATCTCACTCCTGGTGCCATCCTCTATTTGTATAATATATATACATTTGTATAAGATATACATCCTAAACTGGAGTACTGTTGCCAAATCTGGGGAGATGAAGCTCAGTGCATCCTTTCCTGCCTTGACAAAGTACGAAACCGACTCTAAAATCTAGTGAGTGATATCATCTTCTTCACCCCACAGTCCTTTTCTCACGGAAGAAATGTCGCAAGTCTTTCTCTACTCTACAATTACTTTCATGGTAGGTGTGCGACTGAGCTTCATTCTATGCCCCTTCACCTCCCCGTAAAACATTTAGAACAAAAACTCGTCTAGCTACAACCACTGTCAATAAATTCCCTTTTCCTCTCTAGAACTAAGCAGAACTTCCATGAACAAAGTTTCTTTCCTATGTAGAACACAGTACTATTAGGCTGTTTCCTGGCTGACTATAATATTGCCGTTTTCAAGTTCAATGTAAACAAATTCTTGTTAAGTTGTCCTCTTAAACCATCAGCTTCTCTACAAGTTACAACCATCATTACAGGACCCCTTAGTGTCTCACTGTCTATCTGTCCAATCCAATAACACTTATCCTCGAGTGACCTTTAAGTCTTGTTAAGTGGTGATTCGTTAAAAAAAAATAAATAAATAAAATTAATACTTTTTGCGGAGTTCCAAAATCAATGCCAAAAATATACTTTCTATAACCCCCACAAATACCGGCCCCCGTCACGCCTAGGCAAGTTTTTGTTTTTCACTGTTTGTACATGGTTTGATTTACAATTAGAATTCTTGCCAGAAAGTTGTCCAACACAATCTGAAGCTCTTGGCTTCTCTACTGTCTTTATTTTTTTCTTTAGGAAAATGGTTGGCTTAAGTTCAAGCCTAGCTGGTAGCAATGCCAATTCCACACAAAGCCATTTCCCGGATAAATCTGCAACAAGTATTGTTCCTCAGATTTGACATTTGGAAATGACTGTAAGTATTTCGTGACGTATTGCAGTCGGGAAGACTTGGTACATTCTTTGGTTTTGGTGTCATTGTTTGTTAGCAAAAGTGGGTTAATTGAAAAAAGCATGTGGAAGTAGCTCAGCGATCGGAGAGTTTGACTCAAAGATGACAAACTCATTCTGATTCTTTAGTTCATTATGGCCTTAAATCGGCGACAAAGAAAATAACACAAAAGCAACTTAATAAAAAGAAAACCAGCTGTTCCGACCCGGTATTACCTGGTAATGTTTTTCATTGCAATTTTTTATTTTTTTAATTTTTTTTTTAATCTAAGGTTTTTTTAATTCAAAATATTATTTCATTCCAAACAAGGGGAAATAAACGCAAAAGTAACTTTTTGAAAAGAAAAACTAGCTGTTTTGACCCGGTATTACCCGGTAATGTTTTTATATACAATTTCTCTCTCTCTCTCTCTCTCTCTCTCTCTCTCTCTCTCTCTCTCTCTCTCTCTCTCTCGCTCTCTCTCTCTCTCTCTCTCTCCCTCTCTCTTAACTATGACGTTCTTTTTATCCCAAATATTTTTCGTCCCACCCTAGGGGAAATAAACACAAAAGCAACTTTATAAAAAAGAAAAGCTATCTGTTCCGACCCGGTATTACCTTGTAATGTTTTTTGTTGTTGTTGCAATTTCTTTTTTTTTAACTATGACGTTATTCTTTAATTAAAAATATTATTATTATTATATTATTTATTATATCAACACTATTACATTTTAAAGTGTTACCTGGTAATGTTTTTAATTGTAATTTCTCTTTTTTTGTTAAACTATGACGTTCTTATTTTAATTTAATATACTATTTTGTTCTAAACAAAGAGGAAGTAGACATAAAAGCAACTTTATAAAAAGAAAAAAACTAGCTGTTCCGATTCCGTATTACCTAGTAATGTTTTTAATTGCAATTTCTTATTTTTTAAAACTATGACGTTCTTTTTTCATTCAAAACATTATATCATTTCAAACAAGGAGAAATAAACGCAAGAGCAACTTTATAAAAAGAAAAGCTAGCTGTTCCGACCCGATGTTTCCTGGTAAATTTTTTAATTGCAATTTCTTTCTTTCTCTCTCTCTCTCTCTCTCTCTCTCTTTTTTTTTTTTTTTTTTTTAACTATAGCGATCTTTTTATTCAAAATAATTTTTCATTCCAAACAAGGAGAAATAAACACAAATATTTATATCTTTATAAAAAGAAAACCTGACTGTTCTGACCCGGTGTTACTTGGTAATGTTTTTAATTCTAATTTCTTATTTTTTAAACTATGACGCTCGTTTCTTTCTTTCTTTTTTTTTTTTAATTATTTAAAATATTATTTCATTCTAAATAAGGGGAAATAAACATAAAAGCAACGTTATAAAAAGAAAAAAAAAATGTCTGTTCCGAACTGGTGTTATCTTTTTATTTTCTTATTGCATTTTAACCCAAAACAAGGCACAGTGTCACTTTGATGTAGGGGGCTACTATCTGAGACATAATTTGTGAGGATACTAAGTAGGGAGTTGAGTAGCAAGATGTCTGTTTGCATTACACTTAAACTTCTGTATGTCAGTACAGTCAGGAAAGAAAGAACCCGAAAGGGAATTCCAAAGTCTAGCAGTCCTAGGGAAGAAACTATTAGAGTAGAAGGCTTTCTTGCATCTAGAGATCTCTACTGTGTAGGGGTGGGATTTTGCTGCTTGTCGGTTTGTCGGGTGTATTTCCGTCGAGGTCGCACAAGGGCTTGTAGTTCGTCTGAGTATCAACCATTAAATTACTTGTAGAACAGGGTAATCTTTTTAATTGCACTTTCTTTTTCTTTGAAATTATGGCGTTTTATTTATTAAAAATATTATTCCACTTCAAACAAGGAGAAATAAACGCAAAAGTAACTTTATAAAAAGGAAACTATTTGTTCCGACCTGGTGTTACCTGGTAATGTTTTTAATTGCAGTTTTTCTTACATTTTGTTTTTTTAAACTATGACGATTTTTTTTTTTATTCAAAATTTATTTTTCAGTCCAAACAAGGAAAAATAAACTCAAAAGCAACTTTATAAAAAGAAAAACTAGCTGTCCGACCCGGTGCTACCTGGTACTTTCACACACATAAAAAAAAAACTAAATTGTCTCGAACCCCACCCTAACGTTATATCAACGTCCTGTTAAAATCTTAAGTAACATGCCTCATGATGTACTGAGGATGTCCCGGATATAAAGGGGGAGAATTACTTCACGACAACACACAATGTATACTCACTAGACGTTTTGTGGGAAAGCTAAGACCGCTTTTTCACAAGACTTTTCAAACGAAAATATTAATTGAAGAGAGAAAATCGCAAAAAACGTGTCATAAGCATAAAAATGGAAAATATTACAAAATAACAAATTTTAGTAACTCCACTTCTTTAAATATACACTTTTCTCGTGGGACAACATTACTCTCAATTATATATATATATTTATTTATTATTTTTTTAAAAACAGTAATATACGGACACACGTGTTTCAGAGTCCTACTCCTCTTCAGCGTAGCTTGACTGTTGTTAGGATTCGAACCCCGGACCTTATGTATTTCAGTCCAGCACCCAAACCCATTACGCTATGATGCCATAGACAATTTACTGTTTAGTTTTTATCATTTATCTGCTTACATAGTTTTTGTTGTTGATTTTTTTAAACGATATTAAGGTTAACGTCTCCGCCTCGGAGATCCGGTACTTTTCTTAGAAAGTCGCCCATTCTTTATTTGGATGTATTATTTATTTATTTATTTATAAACATATATATTAATAATATATCAATAAACAATATATATATATATATATATATATGTATATATATATATATATATATATTCTCTCTCTATATATATATATTCTCTATCTAAACAAAGTATTTCTAATTTTCAGAAGAGTATATGCATGAAAAAAAAAGTAGCGACATAATAATAATAATCGTCTGTTTTTGCATAATCAAACGGATCTGTAAAAAATATACCGACATTTTTACATGTTGGATGAGCGGTTTTACATGAAAAATAAATATTTAGAACGATACAATTCACTCCCTAAAGAAAACAATACTATACCTTATTTTAAAACTTTTATTGAAAAATCAATTCAGGTAACTTGATGATGTAGTAGAGTTGACATCTATTGGATGTAGCCGTCTTCAATCTCAATTACCGCCTCGATACTGGGCAACAATTTTATCGTTTCACCCTATATATATATATATATATATATATATATATATATATATATATATATATATATATATATATATATATATATATACTATTAAGGCAGTACAATGAAATACACTTTTTGTTGCTATCAATTCTTTTTTGAAGTCTTGGTTTTGTTAATACAGTATATATATATATATATATATATATATATATATATATATATATATATATATATATATATATATATATATATATATATGTATATATATATATATATATATATATATATAACTACTTAATTTACTCACATAAAATTAATATACGAAAGTATAGATTTATACGTAAACTTTAAGTATTTACTTCAAAAGTGCTCAATACGTAGGTAGAGCTAGTTAGTAAGTTATAAAATGTATATGGCGATTAAGCTACACTGAATATTCCGTGTTTCATCCACTCTAGGATTCTTCAGGCTTATGTTTTCTTTAGGGAGTGAAGCCTGAAGAATCCTAGAGTGGATGAAACGCGGAATATTCAGTGTAGCTTAATCGCCATATACATTTTATAACTTACTATATATATATATATATATATATATATATATATGTGTGTGTGTGTGTGTGTGTGTGTGTGTGTGTGTGTGTGTGTGTAATATTTTCACAAAATCAAGACAATAAAAATCAAAATGAGAGCATCATGTGTATTTTCGTATTCGTTACAATTATTTCGGGACCATTTGGACAATTTCAAACATTATGTCATTTGAAAATATTTCAAAACAGCCCCTCTTCAGACGATAAAATACACTATTTAATATATATATATACACATTTCGAATCCCTATTATGAAAATTTTTTGATAAAGAAATATTTTTTTTAATACATATTCGGCAATTTGGTATTTGGTGAAAGGGACACACACAGTTAACTTGTCCTTTTCAGGTCGCTTGTTCTCTATCCTCACCTCCCTTTTATCATCATCCTCAGCAGCAGCAGCATTTTCTAATCCCTTTTGCTTGTTGCATGACGACTACTAACCCCCCTACCCTGTGGCAAGGGGGGGGGGAATAGTAATTTTCTGTTATTCATTAGCACCAGCAATTCTCCTGTGTGGGGAAGGCACGAAATTCTGTGCTCCATCTGGTAATGTAGACTTTAAAAATATTTTATTTGTAGCCATAAATCATTTCTGCAGTTACAAAGCGGCTTTTGGGCTTTGTTTATTATCCTTTGAATTAAACGGAAGAAATATTTTACCCCATTTCTCTTATTTAAGGTCAAAGTGACTTTATTTGCTTGTGGTTCCCATTCGAGGAAAAAAAAACCCTTTTTTATGAAAAGTAAGATGTTCCAATATTCCACTGAAGAAAGGAATTTCAGCCTATTCAAGAAACTTCAAAGAGTCGAGGGTTTGAGAAGACAATTAAGCCAGGTGGTTTAACAGGAATTCCCTTTCAAGAGAATGGACCTTTTATAAACCGTTGTTTTTTTTTTCATTGCCGTTGGGCTAGCAAGCCATAATTTCGTGCCTTTGAAGGTTCTATTTTAAAAGAAAGACTGAACTTTGAACAAAGATTTTAAAAGGACTATTTTCTGTTTATGCATGCTCATTTCTTTTTAACTTTCCATGTAAGCACTCTAGCTAGTCGAAAAGTTGAATTTAAACATGCATAAGCATTATAATTTACCTTATTTGTAAAGCACAAAAGAAATGAGCACTCTAGCTAGTCGAAAAGTTGAATTTAAACATGCATAAGCATTATAATTTACCTTATTTGTAAAGCACAAAAGAAATGAGCACTCTAGCTAGTCGAAAAGTTGAATTTAAACATGCATAAGCATTATAATTTACCTTATTTGTAAAGCACAAAAGAAATGAGCACTCTAGCTAGTCGAAAAGTTGAATTTAAACATGCATAAGCATTATAATTTACCTTATTTGTAAAGCACAAAAGAAATGAGCACTCTAGCTAGTCGAAAAGTTGAATTTAAACATGCATAAGCATTATAATTTACCTTATTTGTAAAGCACAAAAGAAATGAGCACTCTAGCTAGTCAAAAAGTTGAATTTAAACACACTAGTTCTCATTAGATCACCGAAGTTAAGCAACAACCTGGTCAGTACCAGATGGGTAACTATTTGGGAATATCAGATGTTGTATGCAGAAGGATAACAACACCTCTCTGTAAAAACACTTCAAAAACTAATGCTGTTAAAAATATCTTGTGAGTGTTAGATATTCATGTAATCGGAGACTGCTTAATATTTCCTAGAATAGCCCGATTATTTTTACCTGGGATAAAACATTTCTGTATAGCTTACTTACCATAAGTATATTTTCATACCACTTCCTCCCCAAGCATGGGCATTCTCTTCATTACACTGAAGATACCAAAGGTACGGTAAAAAAAAATTTTCTTGAAAAAAAAATTTTTTTTTTCAAAAGACATTTTGTATTCCTACACGTCAGTCAATAAAAAATGAATAAAGAAAGGTATAAACTTTTATACTGTTAGAAATTATCTTTTATACATACCATATAGGTTAACCTGGAGAAATTTCATACCATACTTTTTGCTTTGTTGAATTCTGATTCTTGGGTAAGGCATATACAACACTTGATACAGATTAAAAAAAAAATTACAGCCAGTTCAGTTAGCATGCGACAGATCAAGAACAAATAGAATCAAACAGAAAAGTAGAAAAATTGACTTTAAAAAATCATTGAGTACATACGAAAATGGAGTAATTCCATATCTTCTGTTTAACAATAACAATTTGACAATTATATAATGTGAGAAACATCAACAAATTAAGACAGAAATAAAGCCAACCAGTAAACTGAGCATTAATTTGACAGAATATAAAAGACGCAAGCATGTCTGGAAAAAGAGAAAGCTGCAGAGAGACTGTTCAACTATTAGTTATCTCTGACAAAAGACGAACTACACAAGCGTTAGTTCATAACAGGAAATAAACTTTCAAAAATGTTTTTTCTGGCTTTAAAAGGAACTCATGCAGCGTCGCCATCACTGTCTGAGTAATCACTGTTTCTTTCTAGCTCTATGATATCAGCATCTAGCTTTGAGATGTCAGCATCTGACTGTCTGGCCCATACCTTTGGCCTCCTCGTACCGGTATTCTATTTCCTCCTGTCTCTCGCTCTCGCCCTTGAGACCCTATCTTCCTTTTATTTGCTGCTTTTTTGTTTTCGTCTTTTTGAAGTCGCTGCAGACATTCAACTGAAATCAGGCGCTCTCTCCATAGTGCCTTTTGATGGCTCTTTGTCTGTTGGCATCAGATAATATCAGATAAACTAATAATAATAATAATAATGATAATAATAATAATAATAATAATAATAATAATAATAATAATAATAATAATAATAATAATAATGATCCAAATCTTATTAATTTATAAATTATAAATTTTAAGATAGATTATTAATAAGAACATTTTAATGACTTATGGAGGTTTATATTTGTTAAATCTAAACCAACGTTTATGAATGCATTCAGAGAAAATTTCATCTTTTTGATTTAGGAGAATGGTTTTATTCTTATTACCATTATAATTTTAAATCCCAAGGGCTTAATATCTACAAAGTGCACAGAATCTGTCCCCCTAACTTATATGCTTTATATGATCCTATTATTTCCCATTTCAAATTGAAGGGAATATTTTGGATCATTATTATTATTATTAGTTTATCTGCTATTTTCACCATTATTTTCTATCTTATTTAAATATCTATTTAAATTTAACTTTTACATGTGTAGCGGTCTGGGGTATAGAAGTAAATGCGTGTTCATCTCACGTTCGGGTGTCGCCAATTTGTGGTGGACTGGTGAATATGTTATATATATATCCCCCAGTCATTAGGAAAAATAGGAGAAATGATTTGAATTGGGAAAGTAAAAATGAATTGCTTTGAGGAAGGAACGAACAACGCGTTTACTTGATTGAAATGAACTAGTATTTATTTTGTGAAGAAACAAGTGAAAGAAAAGGGTACTACACGTGTTTAGTTTGGTGTGTGTCTCTCACTGTTTACTGGTGAGAAGGAAAGTCTATTGTTGTAGAGAGAGAAAGAGAGAAAGTCAATCAAGTTTGGTGTGCGTCTCTCGCTGTTAGCTGGTGAGAAGGAAAGCCTATTGTAGTATAGAGAGAGAATGAGAAAAAGTCAATCCAGGCCATGGAGATAGAAAACGTATAAAGTGTACATACTGTCTGATCTCATGCCCCATACATAGTAGCAGGGGATGTGATGCGCGCGAGCGCACGCCTCCCAAAAGGGAGGCGGCTGATTCGCTGAACCTCTCAGCTCGAGAGCTGGTCCGAAAAAGAAAGATGCTGCTTATTGTTCTTGCTTTTATAATTGTTTCCAGTGGTCTTTTGCGCATGTGCGGATTTCCTTTGAAAGGGGGAATGACGTTGTCCTTGTGTGCGTACATGTGCGCATATGTGAGTGCATGTGTGTACGTTAGCATGTGTGTGTATATACACGTGAATGTGAGTGTATGTACGCGAACGTGAATACACGTACGTGTGTGGACGTGTACGCGTATGTTTGTGTGGGCGTATGTATATGACAAGAAATATGGCTTGAGATGTGAACGCGTGTTTTTGTGTGAGACTTGAAAAGGCTCCCACACATGTAACTATTTTTATTAAGTTCCGTAAATAATTAAATAAATAATTATTGTAATTGCTATTAAAATATTATTATTACTTTTATTTAATTACTACCAATAAGATTCTTTTATAAGGCAACATAAACATGGATTATCTCCCTTTGATCATTTTCCTAGCCAAATACGATTTATTTTTTTAAATATATTTTTAAATTTGAAATTTGGCATTATTAACGAATTCTAGCCGATAAAACTATTCGATTGGCGTTCACTTTGAAAATTCAACATTCAAAGCATTCATAAGCTACATCTAACACCCAAATGGATGTTTGACGATGACAATTATGAATCTTAAAAGGCGAACCATTATAAGGTAAATATATATATATATATATATATATATATATATATATATATATATATATATATATATATTTGTTAAATTGTCTTAAAAATATCTTAGTATAACATTACATTTAAACCCAATTCCAATTTATAATTTTATTCTAATTTTTATTCTCAATTTATCTTACTTTGTTTATCAACATAAAAAAGTAATTATTTTCCTTAATATTTAAATATTTTCCAGATACATCTGCCTTACTTAAAAAATGCTAGGTTTATTTTTGGTGTTTTTAATAAAACCCCACTCAATATTTTTTGCTGCGGAGACTTTGTTTCAAAAAACTATATGTTTTCCATGACTTAATGTCTATCTCAATAGAAATATTGTTTCCGAAACGATCGTACAATGTATTGGCTTTGTTGTGTTCCTTCCTATGAAACCGATTTTTAATTTTTAATTTTAATTATAAATTATCAATCATCTTACTGAATATTAAAATAGCCCTAGGATATATGGCTATTGAGCTTATTATATATCTGCATTACAACGAGCACTATTCTTTCTTGTATTTTAATTACATTAGTGATTTTACTCTGCTCTTTAGAGCAGAGTGTATTTATTTTAAGATAAAAAGATATTTTAAGATAAAAAGAATAAAGATAAAGATTTAAAAAAAAAAATCTTTATACTTTATGATACCTTTACTTTATATATCATTGTAAAAATCTTTTTTCGCCCTATCTAATCGTTTGTAATTACAATCGCTTTAAAACAATTATATCTTCTTTTCAGAATGTTAAATACAAGATGGAATAAAAGCAAATTTGCACAATTTTCTTGTTTCAATTCAAGCTAGGCTGAAAAGCTGCTGAAACAACTCGAGATATCAACAAAGCGTTTAGCCCAGGAACTGCTACTGAACGCACAGCACAATGATGGTTTAAGAAATTTCCTGGCGGCAATCAGAAGTTTGAAGATGATGAGGGTAGTGGTTGGCCATCGAATGTTGACAACGATCAATTAAGAGCCTTAGTCATAAACCAATCCACACACAACTGTTCGAGAACTTGCTTCTGAATTAGCTGTAATGTATACGATGATTTCTAACCACGAGATAAACTGGAAAGACAAAAGAACTTGATAAATAAGTGCCTCACGAATTGAATGACAACCAAAAGAAACGCTGTTATTAAGTGTCATCTTCTATTCTTGTATGCAGCAAGAACGACCCGTTTCTCGATTGTGTTGTGATTTGCGAGGAAAAGTGGGTTCTTTGCAACGACCAGCGATGCTCAGCTCAGTGGTTAGACGCCAAAGAAGCCCCACAACACTTCCCATAACCAGAGTTGCACCAAAAGAAGGTAATAATGACTGTTTGGTGGTCTACAACCGGTCTCATCCATTACAGTTTTTTGAATGCAGGCGAAACTATTACAGCGGAGAAGTACTGTCAATAAATGGATGAAATGTATCAGAAACTTCGACAACAACACTCAGCATTAGTCAACAGAAAAGGCCCAATTCTCCTCCATGACAATACCCGACTGCATTGCGAAACCGACCCTGCAGAAGTTGAATGAAACGCTTCCTCATCCGCCAGACTTACTGACCACCACTTTTTCAAGAATTTCGACAACTTTCTGTGTGAGAAATGCTTAAAAAACCTAAGTGATATCAAAAACGCCTTCAGCGACTTCAACGCTATCAGAACGCTAGATTTTTATGTTTTTTTTTTTTTTTTTTTTTTTTTACAAAGGCATCACCACATTATCAAGGCCCAGAGGCCACTCAAGGATAAGGGTTAAAGAGTGTACAGTAGAAATTGGTCAATATAGTAATCATTAGTAATGAAAATTTGGTAAATTTAATAACTTATATGGAACGGCTCATCAAGAACTTATTTACTTTAGACTTGAACACAACCATATTGTAGTCAGCCGGAAAGCAGGAAAACGGAAGACAATTCCACAGGCGTGCAGTTCTAAGAAAGAAGCCTTGTTCATGGAATCTACGTTTAGGTTTAGGTACAGATAAAGAGTGGGGGAAATTATTGATAGTGTTTACAGCTAGACGAGTGTTTCTTGTGAAAGTATGGCGAGGGGGGACCATAGATTGAAGCTCAGTTGAACACTTTCCATGAAAATAACGATACATCACAGACAAACTCGCAACATCTCTTCTGTGAGATAGAGGTTGCAAGGAGGAGAAAAGGACATCTCCTACGAGGCTACGAAGTCTATTTTGAACTCTATCAAGGCAAGACAAGTCCTTTCTAGCAGCTCCTGCCCAGATGTGGCAACAGTATTCCATCCTTGGACGTACCTGGCTCTTATATAGGTAGAGAATAGCATCAGCAGTGAGATATCTACTGGATCGATAGAAAGATCCCACCATTTTTCCAGCGGCCTTGGCAACAGATTTGATATACGTGTTCCATTTAAGATCAGGAGTAATGGTCAAGCCCAGAAGCTTGTCAAAACTTGAGGCCTCCTGAAGACGAGAGCTATTCATTTCAATTGATGACAAATGTGGATTAGAATGTTGATGATGTAAAGAGAGAAGCTTGGTTTTAGATGCATTAAAAGTAACCAGCCACTTCTTTCCCCATTGTACTACGTGGTCAAGATCAGAGGAGAGAGAATTGGAGAGAACTTGGTCGTTTACTGTCTTAGATGTGGTACCATAAATGGTAGTGTCGTCAGCATAAATGTCTACAAATGATGTAAGGATATGATTTGGAAGATCATTAATGTAGATCAGGAAAAGAGTTGGGCCCAGGATGGATCCCTGAGGGACACCGGCATTAATACTGTGAGCTTCTGATTTTTGCCCCTCAACTACTACTCTTATGAACCTATCAGAAAGAAATGATTTAATAATTGAGAAGACTTTTCCAGCTATACCATAGCTAGCGATCTTATGAAGTAAACCTTTATGCCATACCCTATCAAAGGCTTTAGATATGTCAAGAGCAATTGCCCTAGAAAGATTGCCACCGTCGAGAGATTTGCTAATCCTATGCGATATAACTGTAAGGACATCTGCTGTAGATCTAGCAGAACGGAAACCATATTGAGTGTCACTAAGAAGGTTATTTTTGTTGAGATGTTTGATTACTTCTGTATTTAACACAGATTCTAGCAACTTACTCATGACGCACAGGAGACTTATTGGCCTGTACTGAGAGGGGGATGAGCGATCACCTGAATTCTTAAATACAGGGCATACTGATGAGATTTTCCAGGGAGATGGGAAACTATTCTCCTTAAGACAACGTTTAAACAGTTTTGTAAGTATGGGCACTAATTCAGGTTGAAGTTTTTTGAGTACTATAATTGGAATACCATCAGGGCCAGTTGCTTTACTCGAATCAAGGTTTTTGATTAGCTTCGCAACATCATGTACAGATATACGTATATCACATAGCGTGTTTTCTGATACAGGAGGAAATATTGGGGGTTGGCGGTCTTGGTCGCAAAGGGTAGAATTAGCTGCAAAGTTCTTGACAAAGAGTTTGGCTTTGTCTGATGCTGACGAGATTACCTCAGGTCCATTGATAATAGTTGGGATGGAGCACACGCTTCTGTTCAGGATTCTGTTTGCTATTTGCCAAAACTGGTGGGAACCAAGCCGCTGCTCAGCTACTTTGGACTTAACAGATTGAGCATACAACACTCTTGCGTTCCTTATTACTTTCTTACAATGGTTGCTGGCAGTCCTGAAAACGGCTTTAGTTTCCATACATCTATTACGTTTAAAGCAGTGGAAAAAGTGATTTCTGTGCGCAATGGCAGCAGCACATTCTGGAGAGAACCATGGCTGGCTGTTAGGTTTTTGCTGAAACTTTTTAGAGGGTATGAAATGGTCAATACCTACAATTAACCATTCAGTTAGGTCTAATACTATAGAGGACACATCCTTTTTAAACATGGAATGCAGAGGTAGATCAGATATAAATGTACGGAAGCTATCCCAGTCAGCCTTAGTGTATCGATATACTGTACGATGAAGAGGTACGTCTGGGGACTTATTACATTTCATTTTTATCTTAATTGATACAACAGAGTGGTCGGAAGATCCAAGAGGCGACAGAACAGAAACTGAACATAGTTCAGGGCAAGTTGTGAGAAAAAGGTCTAGTAGGCTCGCATACTGGCCGTCATTATCGGGCACACGGGTAGGTTCCTGAACAATCTGAGTGAGGTCATAGGCAATGGAGAAATCATGACAGAACCTCCCCTCATCATCGGTCTTGTTTGAGTGGGTCAACCATTCGACGTTGTGAACATTGAAGTCTCCACATACGTGAATGTTAGCTGAAGGATAAGTAGAAAGGACTTGGTCAATTTTCTCAGATATGCTTTGAAAGATAGTAACTCCGCTGTTGTGGGGGTGATAGAGAGTAAATATAAATGCAGTAGTGTGAGCTAAAGCAACCTGGAAGCACATATAGGGTAAGTTAGGATCTTCCCTGGAGATGTCCCTCCCACATGGAAAGCTATCTTTAATATAGGCACATATTCCATGCCCATGGCGATCTTGGGGGTCAGATTTAGAAGTTAAGTTAGAGTATCCTGAAATTGCAAACTCATCTAGGGAAATAGCCTGTCCAATGCCAGTTTCACTTAAAAATAAAAGGTCTGGTTTAGTCTCCTGTAATTGGGTTTCAACCTCTGGAAGGTTAGAACGAAGACCCCTGATGTTGGAGAAGGAGACATGGTAGTAGGGGTCTACGTTGGAAGTTGGAGAACCGGGTTTAATCGTGTATTTTTTCTTGAAACTTGTCATGATGAAATTTTGGAATTTGTGGACTAGGTCGACAGATTTACTTAGAGCAGGACAGAGAGGGGAAATTAAGAGAGAAAAAGAAACGAAGAATTTTTTTTTTTTTTATTTGTAGCTAATGATAAGGTAAAGCCGTAACAATTACCCACTAGTATGGCATCGAGAGGCCCCACCAGAAGCTACTGCATGGTCCAGAATCCATTCACCAAATGGCAATACAGCAGCCCCAGTACTTTGCACCTGCTGATAGGACAGCCTCCTTAGTGGTTAATCCAAGGTTCGGGTCCCTGACTATCAGGCGGATAACGTCAGCCCAGACAAAACGTTTACCTCCAGCACCCTTACCAGTGACATGGCTACAAGGATAGACATAGAAACAGAAAATTTCCGCAATCTCAGCCAACTGTTCGCAAAAATACTGCCAACCTAGAAAACAGCTTTTTCTTCTCCCTTTGTCCGAAAAATCACTCATTTAAAAAATGAGGACTGAGGGACAAATAAGAAGAAGCGAGAGTAACAGGAGCTGCCGATAACGCATCCACAATGCGTTTTCTACTCTCCATTAAAATAAAAAAAAAAAAAAAAAAACTATTAAGTATTGTACTTAATAAAAGTCCAACAGACGTGTTTAAGGGAAAGTATGGTGATAGATTCCCCTCACACGAACTAAAAATGAGTATAATTCGTAATTTTTGCTATCAACTCGGTAGATAAATAAACATATGTACGAGGAAAAAAAAAAAAAAAAAAAAAAAAAAAGCTAGCATTTAATAAAACAGAAATACACAAATTAAATACGGAAATAAAATGGAGTTGTTAATATTTTAAATCTAAAATAAAAAGCATGATTGAAATCACTTATTCCGTCTCCAAATTGCAAACTGCATTGAAAGAAATTCAGTTAGTAGCGTTCAAAACATTTTTTTTGAAATTAGCCGTTAAAAGAAAATCGTGATTTTATTCTGAACTTAAGCTAGTAACGTTTTAAGAAGCTTACGATATAAAAGAAAAGGCTGATGGGGGGGGGGGTTCTTCCGAAAGTAAGTTGGTGCCGTTATAAGTAATTTCGAGGTAAGATAGAAGCCGGTATTGGACTAGAAAAAAGCTAGCATTTAATAAAACAGAAATACACAAATTAAATACTGAAATAAAATGGAGTTGTTAATATTTTAAATCTAAAATAAAAAGCATGATTGAAATCACTTATCTCAACAAAAACAATTCCGTCTCCAAATTGCAAACTGCATTGAAAGAAATTCAGTTAGTAGCGTTCAAAACATTTTTTTTGAAATTAGCCGTTAAAAGAAAATCGTGATTTTATTCTGAACTTAAGCTAGTAACGTTTTAAGAAGCTTACGATATAAAAGAAAAGGCTGATGGGGGGGGGCTTCTTCCGAAAGTAAGTTGGTGCCGTTATAAGTAATTTCGAGGTAAGATGGAAGCCGGTATTGGACTAGAAAAAAGCTAGCATTTAATAAAACAGAAATACACAAATTAAATACTGAAATAAAATGGAGTTGTTAATATTTTAAATCTAAAATAAAAAGCATGATTGAAATCACTTATCTCAACAAAAACAATTCCGTCTCCAAATTGCAAACTGCATTGAAAGAAATTCAGTTAGTAGCGTTAAAAAAATATTTTTTTTTTAAATTAGCCGTTAAAAGAAAATCGTGATTTTATTCTGAACTTAAGCTGGTAACGTTTTAAGAAGCTTACGATATAAAAGAAAAGGCTGATGGGGGGGGGGGTTCTTCCGAAAGTAAGTTGGTGCCGTTATAAGTAATTTCGAGGTAAGATGGAAGCCGGTATTGGACTAGAAAAAAGCTAGCATTTAATAAAACAGAAATACACAAATTAAATACGGAAATAAAATGGAGTTGTTAATATTTTAAATCTAAAATAAAAAGCATGATTGAAATCACTTATTCCGTCTCCAAATTGCAAACTGCATTGAAAGAAATTCAGTTAGTAGCGTTCAAAACATTTTTTTTGAAATTAGCCGTTAAAAGAAAATCGTGATTTTATTCTGAACTTAAGCTAGTAACGTTTTAAGAAGCTTACGATATAAAAGAAAAGGCTGATGGGGGGGGGGGGTTCTTCCGAAAGTAAGTTGGTGCCGTTATAAGTAATTTCGAGGTAAGATAGAAGCCGGTATTGGACTAGAAAAAAGCTAGCATTTAATAAAACAGAAATACACAAATTAAATACTGAAATAAAATGGAGTTGTTAATATTTTAAATCGAAAATAAAAAGCATGATTGAAATCACTTATCTCAACAAAAACAATTCCGTCTCCAAATTGCAAACTGCATTGAAAGAAATTCAGTTAGTAGCGTTCAAAACATTTTTTTTTAAATTAGCCGTTAAAAGAAAATCGTGATTTTATTCTGAACTTAAGCTAGTAACGTTTTAAGAAGCTTACGATATAAAAGAAAAGGCTGATGGGGGGGGGGCTTCTTCCGAAAGTAAGTTGGTGCCGTTATAAGTAATTTCGAGGTAAGATGGAAGCCGGTATTGGACTAGAAAAAAGCTAGCATTTAATAAAACAGAAATACACAAATTAAATACTGAAATAAAATGGAGTTGTTAATATTTTAAATCTAAAATAAAAAGCATGATTGAAATCACTTATCTCAACAAAAACAATTCCGTCTCCAAATTGCAAACTGCATTGAAAGAAATTCAGTTAGTAGCGTTAAAAAAATATTTTTTTTTTAAATTAGCCGTTAAAAGAAAATCGTGATTTTATTCTGAACTTAAGCTGGTAACGTTTTAAGAAGCTTACGATATAAAAGAAAAGGCTGATGGGGGGGGGGGGTTCTTCCGAAAGTAAGTTGGTGCCGTTATAAGTAATTTCGAGGTAAGATGGAAGCCGGTATTGGACTAGAAAAAAGCTAGCATTTAATAAAACAGAAATACACAAATTAAATACTGAAATAAAATGGAGTTGTTAATATTTTAAATCTAAAATAAAAAGCATGATTGAAATCACTTATCTCAACAAAAACAATTCCGTCTCCAAATTGCAAACTGCATTGAAAGAAATTCAGTTAGTAGCGTTCAAAACATTTTTTTTGAAATTAGCCGTTAAAAGAAAATCGTGATTTTATTCTGAACTTAAGCTAGTAACGTTTTAAGAAGCTTACGATATAAAAGAAAAGGCAAATGGGGGGGGGGGTTCTTCCGAAAGTAAGTTGGTGCCGTTATAAGTAATTTCGAGGTAAGATGGAAGCCGGTATTGGACTAGAAAAAAGCTAGCATTTAATAAAACAGAAATACACAAATTAAATACTGAAATAAAATGGAGTTGTTAATATTTTAAATCTAAAATAAAAAGCATGATTGAAATCACTTATCTCAACAAAAACAATTCCGTCTCCAAATTGCAAACTGCATTGAAAGAAATTCAGTTAGTAGCGTTCAAAACATTTTTTTTTTTTAAATTAGCCGTTAAAAGGAAATCGTGATTTTATTCTGAACTTAAGCTGGTAACGTTTTAAGAAGCTTACGATATAAAAGAAAAGGCTGATGGGGGGGGTTCTTCCGAAAGTAAGTTGGTGCCGTTATAAGTAATTTCGAGGTAAGATGGAAGCCGGTATTGGACTAGAAAAAAGCTAGCATTTAATAAAACAGAAATACACAAATTAAATACTGAAATAAAATGGAGTTGTTAATATTTTAAATCTAAAATAAAAAGCATGATTGAAATCACTTATCTCAACAAAAACAATTCCGTCTCCAAATTGCAAACTGCATTGAAAGAAATTCAGTTAGTAGCGTTCAAAACATTTTTTTTGAAATTAGCCGTTAAAAGAAAATCGTGATTTTATTCTGAACTTAAGCTAGTAACGTTTTAAGAAGCTTACGATATAAAAGAAAAGGCTGATGGGGGGGGGGGGTTCTTCCGAAAGTAAGTTGGTGCCGTTATAAGTAATTTCGAGGTAAGATGGAAGCCGGTATTGGACTAGAAAAAAGCTAGCATTTAATAAAACAGAAATACACAAATTAAATACTGAAATAAAATGGAGTTGTTAATATTTTAAATCTAAAATAAAAAGCATGATTGAAATCACTTATCTCAACAAAAACAATTCCGTCTCACAATTGCAAACGGCATTGAAAGAAATTCAGTTAGTAGCGTTCAAAACATTTTTTTTGAAATTAGCCGTTAAAAGAAAATCGTGATTTTATTCTGAACTTAAGCTAGTAACGTTTTAAGAAGCTTACGATATAAAAGAAAAGGCTGATGGGGGGGGGGTCTTCCGAAAGTAAGTTGGTGCCGTTATAAGTAATTTTGAGGTAAGATGGAAGCCGGTATTGGACTAGAAAAAAGCTAGCATTTAATAAAACAGAAATACACAAATTAAATACTGAAATAAAATGGAGTTGTTAATATTTTAAATCTAAAATAAAAAGCATGATTGAAATCACTTATCTCAACAAAAACAATTCCGTCTCCAAATTGCAAACTGCATTGAAAGAAATTCAGTTAGTAGCGTTCAAAACATTTTTTTTTTTTGAAATTAGCCGTTAAAAGAAAATCGTGATTTTATTCTGAACTTAAGCTGGTAACGTTTTAAGAAGCTTACGATATAAAAGAAAAGGCTGATGGGGGGGGGGGTTCTTCCGAAAGTAAGTTGGTGCCGTTATAAGTAATTTCGAGGTAAGATGGAAGCCGGTATTGGACTAGAAAAAAGCTAGCATTTAATAAAACAGAAATACACAAATTAAATACTGAAATAAAATGGAGTTGTTAATATTTTAAATCTAAAATAAAAAGCATGATTGAAATCACTTATCTCAACAAAAACAATTCCGTCTCACAATTGCAAACGGCATTGAAAGAAATTCAGTTAGTAGCGTTCAAAACATTTTTTTTGAAATTAGCCGTTAAAAGAAAATCGTGATTTTATTCTGAACTTAAGCTAGTAACGTTTTAAGAAGCTTACGATATAAAAGAAAAGGCTGATGGGGGGGGGGGGTCTTCCGAAAGTAAGTTGGTGCCGTTATAAGTAATTTTGAGGTAAGATGGAAGCCGGTATTGGACTAGAAAAAAGCTAGCATTTAATAAAACAGAAATACACAAATTAAATACTGAAATAAAATGGAGTTGTTAATATTTTAAATCTAAAATAAAAAGCATGATTGAAATCACTTATCTCAAAAAAACAATTCCGTCTCCAAATTGCAAACTGCATTGAAAGAAATTCAGTTAGTAGCGTTCAAAACATTTTTTTTTAAATTAGCCGTTAAAAGAAAATCGTGATTTTATTCTGAACTTAAGCTAGTAACGTTTTAAGAAGCTTACGATATAAAAGAAAAGGCTGATGGGGGGGGGGGTTCTTCCGAAAGTAAGTTGGTGCCGTTATAAGTAATTTCGAGGTAAGATGGAAGCCGGTATTGGACTAGAAAAAAGCTAGCATTTAATAAAACAGAAATACACTTGTTTTGTGTTGATACTGATGGCGCTTTTTTCGATCAATAAATTTTTATTTGAGCTAAGATATGTTCATCTGAATTTAAAAATTAAAACTGCAAAAACTTTCTTGTCAACCTGATTTTATATATATATATATATATATATATATATATATATATATATATATATATATATACACACACACGCATGCTTTGTTAAATTCAATAGACGCTTTTATTAATTTTACATTGGATCCTTCCCATTTTTCGTATTGTAGTCTTTACTTCAAGTGGGAACTGGCTGATGCAATAACCATAACTTTGATTTGTCCAAATCCTTTCAAATCCTTCTGGATTCATCTTCAGGGACTAATTAAACTGGTTGTATTTTTACCATTTATATTTATGGATGCTTAATTTTGATTGGTTAATAAATTATTATTTTTTCTTTTTTATAAGCATTTCAAAAGGTTAAGACTATTAGTAGAGTAATATACTATTATATAAAAGTCATTTTATGTGTGTGTGTGTGTGTATGTGTGTGTGTGTGTGTGTGTGTTTTATATATATATATATATATATATATACATATATATATATATATATATATATATATATATACACCTGGCATTGCCTGGTCGTACAATACTCTTAAACATGATATTTTAATTTATGCCGATTGCGTATGATAGAATCAATCTGCTATTGAATATTATATATTACGAAGAATAATTTGCTCGATGGACAAATTCACAAAAAAAATAAATAATAATGATAATGAACTTCATCAAATTCCGTCTGTGTTTGTTTACAATATCACATCAGCTGATATTTGGGCTAGATGATAAATGCCCTGAAAACTCACTTCTGATTAATGTTTAGTTTTTAAATATGCAAACAAAGTAATGATTTGTGGTGATTTTAAATGGTACCTCTTCTTTTATCATAAATTGAATTCATTAATAAGAAAATAATTAAAATAAAATGGTAAGATACACCCAGGCTTCAATACGGGATTATACGATCCGTAGTTGAATGCTCTACCACTGAGCTATATCTCAAAATGTCAATAAATCTGTTTTTGTCTATGAAGAAATTATTTGTTGAGATTTTATTATCTCCCTTGCCAGTGTAACCTAACATATTCCCCTGTAAAAATTCTTTTTTATCGGTAAGAAAGAAAGAAAGACTATTTTTAGGATCAGATTTTTTCAATTTTCGATACTTATCTAAGAACACTGCCAAACATAAATTAGCTTTGTGAGAAAATTGCAAAAGATAGGCTCAGCCCTTTCGGAGCCTATAAGGAAGGAACACACACACACACACACACACACACACACATACACACACACACATAAAATGACTTTTATATAATAGTATATTACTCTACTAATAGTCTTAACCTTTTGAAATGCTTATAAAAAAGAAAAAATAATAATTTATTAACCAATCAAAATTAAGCATCCATAAATATAAATGGTAAAAATACAACCAGTTTAATTAGTCCCTGAAGAAGAATCCAGAAGGATTTGAAAGGATTTGGACAAATCAAAGTTATGGTTATTGCATCAGCCAGTTCCCACTTGAAGTAAAGACTACAATACGAAAAATGGGAAGGATCCAATGTAAAATTAATAAAAGCGTCTATTGAATTTAACAAAGCATGCGTATATATATATATATATATATATATATATATATATATATATATATATATATATATATATATAAAATCAGGTTGACAAGAAAGTTTTTGCAGTTTTAATTTTTAAATTCAGATGAACATATCTTAGCTCAAATAAAAATTTATTGATCGAAATAAGCGCCATCAGTATCAACACAAAACAAGTGTACTTATACCAGTAACATAAAAATCTAGCGTTCTGATAGCGTTGAAGTCGCTGAAGGCGTTTTTGATATCACTTATTTACTATAATAATTATTAATACCTACAGACACTAGTGTTTCATCCTTTTGGGAATCATCAATGCAGAGTGTCACGATTAACACCAGTCGAAAGACTCGAACCCTGGCAACAGAAGTCATGTCTGGCTTCATTAGCAAGAACCCAAATCCAATATATATATATATATATATATATATATATATATATATATATATATAGTTAGTACCAGATGGATGACCATTTTGGAATTCCATGCACTCTATATGGGAGGATGGCGTATCTCCAAACAAAAAATTTAAAAAATAACACTGAAAAACTAATGTTTTCATTTCTGGAGATCCACCCATGAAATTGTTAATTCACAACACAACCATATTTAGTACAAATAAACTCCAGTCATAGAATGTCCAACTGTATTTGGTTTAATGATAAACACATTTTAATATGAATTATTGTTAGAAATTTCAGGAAGCCAAAAAGCGATATTTCTTTAAAATTAATTATTTACATTCAGACTATTGTTTTTATCTTGAGAGTTATTTGCACAACGTTTCAGTCGACCTAACCACCCTCATTCTTTGGGTATATCTGGTCAAATTTGGGAATCAACCTCAGGAATCTTTCTGTCAAACTCTGGAATCTTCTGTTCAAACTCGAGAATCTGTATGGAATTTCAAACAAAACACTTTATTTAATCCACAAGGGTTCTTGTTCCGTCAGTCATGACTGGATAGGAGTCCTAAGTAATTCATAATTGTATTTTGAGTATCGACCCGCACTGAAATTCAGTGCAGATTCACGAGTTTGAGAGAAAGATTCCTGATTTCAACAAAATTCTGAAGAAAGTCAGAGGTTACATTGACTCAAACGTTATGAAAATAACACTCAAGATGAGAACCATAGTCTGAAAAATTCAAATAATACGAATAATCAGTCCTAACCTCCAAAAATTCAGAAATGCAAAACCTTTACATGTTTTGCATTTATGTGAGAATAAAAGTGTTTGTATGTACATAATCCTTTTTCTTTTAATTCCAACACCCATTAGCATTAAAATGTGAGAACAAAAAGTAAATGGATTAATCCAGGAAAAAGTAGTGATGCTCTCCCTTACTTCTTAGTGTACTAACTAACGAAAGAGGAGACTTCAGGTCACCCTTGACTATGGTCAACCAGTTCTTTTTTTTTTTTTTTTTTCACTATAGTTGGGAAATAATGTGAATATACAATTTCCTAGACTTATCTAACTTAACTATTTGTCTATGGGCAGACTGGACCAAGATTCACACAAATTTCTACATTGTTGGCACACATTTGCTCTCTGGCTTCCCCCGACACAAACTACCAGAAAATACGTTTTCAAACTCGAATCGGTTGAACACGTGATCTAACTTTTTATATCATCAACACCTGCATCTAGCTTGTTTTTGTCTAGGGAGCTGACTCTTGACCTATATCACCTGACTTTGCTGTGGCATTAGGTATAGTTCGCTCGTTGCTAGGCCATACTAAAAATACACCCAAATGACACACTTTTGAAATTTATACTAGCTGACTAAATCTTTACCTACCGGCGTAGGGCCGCAATATATAAAAGTTGTAGGTATCTGTGTTCATATCGAGAGTGTGCTTATCAGAAGAGCTGAATTGTACTTACAATATCAACGTTTTTTTCTTGTTAATCATTTTTTCGTCAGCAATATAAAAATCTTTCAAGAATGGAAGTCGGTCTATTTATACTTCTACAGTCCATTTTACATTGCTTGTTGCACTTGGCTATTTTTTTGCCAATAAATTTTATTTTATTATATAATCAATAATACTGCCATAAATAATAAACCTAGAAAGAAAACTCATGGTGCTTGTAAAGATAGAGTCAAAAAGGTCGATTCTTTTTTTTAAATATGTCGTTTTAAGCAAAAACAACAGTATCTACTTAATTGATATGTCGAAAATAGTAATATATCCAAAAATTACGAAAATTCATTGAGTAGAAAATTATTTATAGCTAAAAGTAATTTTTAAGGAAAATTGGGGAAATTGCATGCTTTGTAGATGTGAACATGTTGAATGTTGTGAATACAGGAGACATACTTATCTCCCTTTTCGCTACTTTAATGAGAAAAGGGGAAATAAGTATGTCTATATAATGGTTTTAGACCATAGCGGTAGGCTTTTTTTTTATTACTAAAAACACAATAGCAGTTGTTCTACTCATGAATTTTAGTAATTTTTGGATATTTTCAACATAACAATTAAGTAAATGTTTTTTGCTTAAAAACACATATTTAACAAAAAATTGACCTGTCGACTGTATCGTTAAAACAGAGTCGACAGATCGATTTTTGTCGGAGTACCAAATTCACTGTTATTTATATTTAAACAAAATTTGACTAATTTGATTTTAAAAATATAAAGGAAAACAGAAAACAATCTTTTCAAATACGTATTTTAATTATTATTGAAGATTTTAAGCATTTTGATAAACAAAAGTAATTCTTTAATGAAACTAAACATTTTCTGAAAGAGCACCTCCATCAGCTAAAGTAAGATCTGCTACCGTCTGTCTATCGCTCTACTTTTCAATAGAACGCTTTATAGAAATGAGAGACAACGCAATGGGGTTTCATTCTATATTAATAAACAAACTTTATTTGTCATTTTCGTTAGTAGCTTTGGTAGAAGAGAGAAACGTATTAGTAAGAGAGTTCATTGAAAGAGAGAGAAAAATGTTCAATGTGTTTAAAGATAGATTTAATGTCATGCCGGCTGGTTAAAGAAGAGAATTGTTCAGTGTTCATGTGCGCACATGTTTATAGCTAGTAGTTGCTGGAACAAAGGAAGCCGGTTAAAAGAGAAAGAAAGGGCAAAGTCTTCAGTGCATTGACGTGTTGTCGTGCGTGAGTGTGAGTTGTATTGATGTGTGTTCTTTAGCGTGATAAAGAATGTTCGTTTGGGTACCGCACGTGGAAACAAATGAGAGTTTGAAAAGAGCCATAGCTAGCTCGTAGTACTCACGTTCAGCCTGTGGCTGAAGCTCCAGGCGATGTTTGCTGTTGGGGCAGACCAGCGAGAACGAGAGTTAAAGGTTTGTGATTTCGCCTTTTATATACTCTGTCATGTGACTGAGAGCTGGCTTGTGATTGGACAAGCCAGAGAGAAATGGATTTCAAATCTCGAAGTTGTGAGAAGTATTCTCTCCCTATTTGTAGTAGCTACTACAGATTGACCTTTGCTTTGCGGTTTTAATTTCTGCTTTCATCTCTGTATTTTTGAGATGAGGATCGATTATTCGTATTATTTTGATTCTTTGGACTATTGCTCTCACAGCAAGTCCTGAGAACATATATCAGAAAGAACAGCTGGAAATATATCATGCACCATCCACTATGACTATTTTTTTTTTTTTTTTTTTTTTTTACACAGTGATAACCACTTATCAAGGCCCGGAAGCCACTCAGGATAAGGGTTATTGCAAGTACATTACGTTAGTGTGGAGATTTGATGAAGTGTTTACTTAAGGGGGCGGTTCATTAGGAATTTGTTAACGTTGGACTTGAACACATCCAAGTTGTAGTCCGGTGGGAAGCAGGCAGACGGAACAGAGTTCCACAGGCGTGCAGTTCTAAGAAAGAAGCTTTGTTCATGGAATCCGCGTTTTGATTTAGGCACAGATAAAGAGTGGGGGAAACTTTTGACAGTGGCTTCAGCTAGACGGGTGTTTTTCGTGAAAGATTGGCGAGGGGGGACCAGAGATTGGAGTTCAGACGAGCACCTGCCATGGAAATAACGATAAAACAAGGATAGGCTCGCAACATCTCTTCTTTGGGAGAGAGGTTGCAGGGTAGAGAAAAGGGCATCCCCCACTAAGCCACGAAGTCTATTTTGTACTCTGTCAAGGCAGGATAGGCTGTTTTTAGCAGCTCCTGCCCAGATATGGCAACAGTATTCCATCCTTGGACGTACTTGGCTTTTATATAAATAGAGAATTGCATCAGTAGTGAGATATTTTCTGGAGCGGTAGAAGGATCCCACCATCTTTCCAGCGACCTTGGCAACAGACTTGATGTACGTGTTCCATTTCAGATCAAGAGTAAAGGTCAAACTATGCAATTCTTATAGCTATGTACATAGAAAACGGAACTATTAAACCTACCACAAAGCAAATATATATGCCTACGTATCTCTTCAGTGGCAATCGAGGTTGAAAACTTGTTCAATCATTTCTTTAATGTAGATTTGTTTGCTAAAATGCTTTCATTTCTGAATTTTTGAGATGAGGATTGATTATTTGTATTATTTTGATATTTTCTTTTTACTATTGTTCTCATCTTAAGTGTTATTTTCACAATGTTTCGGTCGATGTGTATCTTGTCGAACTCAGGAATCTTTCTGTCAAACGTGGGAATCTTTCTGTCGAACTCGGGAATGTTTCTGTTGAACTATGGAATCTTTCTGGCAAACTCGGGAATCTTTCTGTCGAACTCGGGAGTCTTTCTGTCAAACTTGGGTATCTTTCTGTCGAACTCGGGAATATTTCTGTCGAACTCTGGAATCTTTCTGTCGAACTCAGGAATCTTTCTGTCGAACTCGGGAATCTTTATGTCAAACTCGGGAATTTCACATATATCATTTATGTCATTTGAAATAAGAAGATAAATGATAAAATAATATCGACGCTTTTGAGAGATCGTTTAAAAAGTTGAGATTTTATTAGAAATTTAAGAAAACCGAAAACGATTTTAAAAACAAACAAAAAACAAACAGACAAATTACTTATTTGTATTAAAGAAATGATCGAGTAAGTTTTCAACCCTTAAAGAGATACGTAGGCAGATATATTTGATTTGTGGTAGATTAGACATCGAGATGCGATTCGAACGCAAATGGTTCTAATTCTTTACCCTCTTTCTTTCTCTGGTTTGTCTTGATACGTTCTCTTCGTCACTGGAATGAGTAAAAGTGGTACTTGTACAGTTTAATCAAGACATTCAAAAATGAAAATATCGAAAAAAGGTTATATTGTACGTATCCGTTTTGGACTGAAGATCTCTGAAAAATATTTAATTTAATTTGATCGAGTAGTTTTTTTTACAGCGGAAAAACACGTTCTTATGAGAGCGCGTTGAAGTCAGCCATTATGGAATTTGTTGAACACGCCATGGGGAGATAACTCCATGTAAAGCGCCGATACTCCCTCCCCATCTAGCTTTTCTTCCTAAAAATTGAACCTTTTGCTCGGTTTCATAACAAATTGTTTTTTCGCTGTAAAAAAAATCGACTTGAGGAAATTAAGTGAAATTTTTGGGGGGAGAACTTCGTTCCATAACGGATACATGCAATATAACATTTTTTCAATATTTTCATTTTTGAATGTCTTGATTAAACTGTACAAGTACCATAAAAGTACATTAGAAGCATAAATGTTTGTGTAAACAAATATTCATGCTTCTAATGTACGTTTTGTATATATTTAATATAGAGTTGGCCACCCTTGTGAGTTGTCCACCCTTGACTGCCCTCGATTTCAATTAAATATGGCGGCTGGTTTTCTCTCCCACCGAGCACTAAGTATATCAGAATTTTTGAGACCCCTAACATAAAACTGCGAATAAAATATAAAAAAAACTCGTAATTTCTCTTTTTAATGTTGGTTGTTTATTTTCTTTATGGAATATACTTCCAAAATAAATTATTAAAGTTGTTTAAAACATAATAGAAATATTATTTTTCATATTTAAAAAAACAGTGTTTACAAAGGGCAGGCGCGCCTTCATGCAGCCATTTTTTACGTAATGAAATCAATTGAATTTTACGAGTTAAATATTTTTCAATTTTTAAACTTTAAAAATCTATCAAAATTTTTCTATTGGTTCAATTTTTACGATATTTTCAGGGTCAATGTGAAATTTTATGCTCTTTCCAATAAACCAAATATGATATTTTAGACAAACATTTTTTTTTCTTAAATTCACCTCCCCCCCATTTTGAAATGTCTATTAAAATTTAAATAATTAATTTACTCACCAAAGTTTTATATATCACAAATTTAAGATAAAAGATCAATAAATAAAATATTCTAATTTTAAAGAACAAAAAAGAAGTGTTTTTAGGAAATTTACCTGTAAAGTCCTAAGTGTAAAACCTTTTTTTTTTTAAACCACGTTGATTTTTTTTTAAGTGGAAGCTTATGTTATGCTTGGATTGTCAAGTAAATATTGGACGCTGACGACAATTTTTCTATTTCATTCAATGTTTTCTTTTTTTAGATATTTAAATTCACTGGATAAAAAAAGAATTAAAATATATTAAATCAAAAATTCATGTATATCTTTGAGAAAAGAAAAAAAATTCATCGACTGTTTTTTTTTAAGGCAAAAACTTATAAGTAAAATGTGACTATCTTTTATCTATGCAGACACATATTTCTTCAAACACAAGGCTAGACGGCTAACACAAACGTGTGGTTTTTACGTTCTTCTGTACATCCGTAGTTCAAAACAAGAACAAACACCAGTTTTGCTTTTCGCTAATACCGTAAAAATGCTTATGTAATGGCGGTATTTTCAAATAGTTGTTTAAAAAAATTCTTTTATTTAAAAAATACATGGAATTTAAAATATAAATATGGATAAATTCTTAACAATGAAGAATAGAAGTACCTATTGAATAATATTTTTTATAGGTAAGTGATTTTTTGGAATTTATATATATATTTTATAATCGAAGTAAGTAAAATTTCGTTGATTTTCTTCAAATCTTTTTTTAAAGAAAACCGATTTAAAAAACAAATATTGCATAATTTGCTATTAAACTTGTTATTTTTTTAAAATTTGTTTTTTGCTCCTTTAATTGAAAAAAAATTAGCGTTTGAATTACATTTTTCAAGTAGTTATAAGCTTGGAAAGATAGGAGGTCGAATTATTCAATTTTTTGTCACACATTTTTAATGTCGGTTTCTGACACTGCTAACCGAGCACGTCATAAAATTTGATATTCTCTCAAAAGTAAAAAATACTTAATAAAATTACAGGATTTTCGGAATATGCCATCTTCGTACTAGCAATTTTTTGACATGAAAGAATTTTCAACCATTAGAAATCTTTCTAAACCTTAAAATGTAACACCTATATGCCAGTGCGAACTTAGAAATTTTTATAAAACCTGATTAACAAAAGAGAGAAATGTGGTGGACCTGGTTTTACACAATTGTTTTTCCATCTTATGTCATTCTACTTTTTTATGGTTCAGTAAACTCGCTATGATTTGAGGCTGTTGTTAAATCTAGTATAATATCTCAACCACATCGAAGCATTTTAGTTTTTCTTAACCAACACGAAATCTTTGAACTAATTTATACTCCAACCTGCGTCCAATGACGCCATATCGTATAACTGCCCTCTTTATTTCATCGCTATCGAAAATATCTTCTCGGTTTCACACCATGCATACCATTTATGCCCTAATAAACCTACACAGTTCTTATCCTCTACCTACTGTATTGTTATGTTCATGCTACCTGCTCGACTGAGCTCCAATCCCTGATTCATGACATCCACAGCAAGAACATGTCCAGCTACAACCACAGCAACCCCCCCCTCTCTCTCTCTCTCTCTCTCTCTCTCTCTCTCTCTCTTTCTATTTACTCCAAAACTAGACGGAACTTCCATAAACAACATTTCTTCCTAGAGACACGATAATACAAGTCTGCTTCCTAACTGACTACACCCTGGTCGTTTTCAAGTCTAATGTAAACAAATAATGAAATGGCTTCTTGTATTATCAGTTCCTCTTAAGTGGCCTTCTGCAATTGTTTCCAATACATTTCTGGTGACAATAATCATTCAATTGACGATCTCTCGAACCCTTATCCACGAGTGGCCTTCGGAACTTGATAGGTATTGATCCATTAAAAAAAAAAAAAAAAAAATCATCTCTTTTGATTAGTTTTCATGGCAAGATCTTTGCCTGACAATTATTAAAATTAATCTAACACAACTTAGTTCTGTTAAGTGTAAATATCTCCACTTGACCATCTGTAAAAATTTGAATATTGAATGCAGCAGCAAGTTCTGTGAACATGTTTACCGGAAAGAACAGTTGGGAATAAGTCATACACCATCCACTATGACTATGCAATTCCGACAGCTACGTAGCTATTAAACCTGACATAGTGATATGGAACAAGAAGAAGAAAGAAACAACCATAGTAGAAGTTAGTGTCTCCAATGATTCTGGCTGAGAAGGAAAAGATAATAAATAAGCAAGATCTCATGTATGACATGAAAAGAAAGTGGAATTTTACGAAGATCTCTATCATTCCAGTAATTATAAGAGCAACCGGATTCAGGAAAAATAATTTCAAAAACTACTTGGCAAATATACCTGGTGAACCAAGTGCAAGAGAGATACAAACAATTGCACTTAAAGAGATGGTCGTAATCTTAAGAAGATCTCTTGGTTGGAATGTATGAGATAGCAGATGAATATCTGGTATCCGGTAGGATGCCTCATCCCCAGCTTGAACAAAATGATAAGAAAAAAAAAAGCAGTTGTACTGTAGCAAGTTAATTTCTTTGAACGGGATTGAAACCAGTTAGTCTGTCTATTGGTTTGTTATTTGCTATTGTTCACAGCATTCGCCTGATTCTGCTTTTGCTGCAGCTGTTGTTGTTGTTGTTGTTGCTCATTGAGAATGAATCAGATGATTTTTGTTGCCATTCGTTTCCTCAATATCTTTCTAGTTAGAATTCATTATGGAAAGACATCAGGCGCTTACGAGAGACACCATGTGAAGATTACTAAAATCCCTAAAAATCCCTAAGTGAAAATGTTTTCGTGGAACGAACTGGATCCAAACTTGGCACACATGATTTGTCAGTCTGTGTCATTAATCGCTAAGCCACCGTCAACTCCCTGCTGCTGTTTGTTTATTTGTTGGTTTATTTAGCAAATTGGACGTCTTCACCAAACCCACAAAGATCAAACCTCAGGATTATCTGGTCTGCATGAAGTCCTTCTCATTGATTACATCTATTCATTAGACCTGCAAATAAGTCCATATTCCAACCCTACTTGCTGACATACCAGTTGAGGATTCGTTCTGGGTCATTGCAGTGGCCTTTTATCTATCAGGCTGTGGTAATAGTTCTGGGTAGTCCTAGAAGGTCTACTATCCCACGTCTTCCTTTCCCTCTTCGGAATTACTAACTGCCTGAGGGAAATGCTGATGGCACTGTCCAGACAGTTTTTTTTAAGGGTCCAGAATGCATTTGTTGCTCTGATTTATTCTCCCCGTCTTCCAGTCTTGTGCCGCATTATCCTAGAGTGGGAATGGATGTAAATACCAATTCCATACTCTTTTAAAATTCTCATCTGAGAGCTTCCAAATACTCCTCAGACAATCGTATCAATATCAATAACTCAACAAATGGATCTAGTTTGGGTGGTTGCACTGATTGGAAACTAATTCCTGTTACCGAGTGAATGACTGACACACACAACATTGATCCAGATTTAGGACATTTTTACACTTTGAGCTGACAGAACAAAGAAACCATCTATGATATAAATCTCACCTGTCTGTTTAAATGTATGTATGTATGTATGTATGTATGTCTAAAACTTTCGACAGAGGCGACGGATTTTCACAAGATTGGTATCGTTTTGCAGCTCGCCCCTTCGGACGACAAATATCGAAAAATTGGCTAAAAACATTAATTCCTTCACCCTCAACTGGGCACTTTTCTATGGGGAGGGGTCACTTTTCTTCCGATATTTTTGAAAGTCATCCCACTTTTCGATTGACTAGCCTTAATTTAATCCTTCGCCACTTCCAGTTTGGCGATGGACGCAACGACAAAGATGTCACGTTTTTTTTTCACATTCTTTTCCTCCTTCACAATACGGGTTCTAACCTACCTGCCTACTACCACTTTTTTTTTTTTGCTCAACACACACCTCCAAACATCCGGGTAACACAAGGCACCCAGGTTAATTTTTGTATAAAGCAATGAAGTTTATGTATGTGTGTGTGTGTGTGTGTGTGTGTGTGTGTGTGTGTGTGTGTGTGTGGGTGAAGTAATTTTAGATATCTAAGCACAATGTTTATAGGTTTTATGGGTAGGGCCATTGCACTTGATAGTTCAAAAGTGTTCTACAGAGTGATTGCATTCCGGTCTTCTACACAAACTTCAGGCTTATAGTATTGATGGTAAGGAACTTGACATTATAGATCTTTTCCTTATTGAAACTTATGAATAACTCTAGATGGTATGTCCTCATTCTCTTCTCCTATCAATACTGGTGTTTCTCAGGGCTCTATTCCAGGCTCAACACGGTTTCTTTTTATATCAATGATTTCCCTGAAAATATCATTCAGAAGATTAACATCTATGCTAATGATACCGTTCTTTATTCTGGTATTGCTTCTTATCCATTTCCCTCAGATTAGTTGAAATATCCAACTAATCTAAAACGCGATCTGAATCCAGTTGTAATTGTGGATTGGAGTACAAATTGACATGTTTTATTTAATCCTGTTATGAAGCAGCTCGTGTCTTTCAATTGTAAATGTGCCCCTTTTCTTCCTGAAATTCCCAACGATAGCTCTTCTCTTGAGGAAAAATCTCTTGAAGACGGATGAGAAACAAGAAGGGGCCAATCGACCGTACAGCCAATAAAGTAGACACAAAGCAAAGCGTTAATGCAATAGCAAAGAAGAATGACAGACACTGATGATCGTTAAAGACGATGTGTATCACGTCTTATTGTTTACCAAGAAAAAGGTAAAATGTATGGCAATGAATTCAGGATCAGCTGAAGCAAAAATGAGCGTCTCGTGGTTTTGAAATTATTGCGTCTCTGAGGTAAGATGACATGCCTCAGGTTGATCCAAATAGCATAGACAGGATCTAATACTGGAACTGGGAGCCAGCCGTCAGTGTGCACTAGAACAGGACATCAGTGGGCACTGGGCACTGGTACAGGTAGCTAGATGCCAATGGACACTGAAAGAAGGTAGCTGGATCTCAGTGGGCACTGGAACAACTAGCTGGACGTCAGTGGGCATTGTAACAGGTAGCCAGATGTCCGTGGGCCACAGGAGCTGGGAGCTGGAAGTGCTGTAGCTGCAGGAGTGAGCTGGAGGATGCAGGGAGTTAGCTGGAGGCGCTGGAAATGCTGGAGTCGCTGCAGGAGAAAACTGGAGTCACTGGAAACTGCAGGGATGAGTTGGAGTCGCTGGAAGCTGCTGGAGTAAGCTGAGGTTGCTACAGTCACTGGAGGCTGTAGTAGTAAGCTAGAATCACTAGAAAATGAAGGAACTGGAGTGGCAGAACCTAGGTGGAAGTCCCAGGAGGCAGGCAGTAGTAGAGATTGGAGTGTACATCACATTCTGGTAGTTTGTGAATCGCATAATTAGTTTGTTGAATAGCCCTGAAAAAGGCTGTTTAGGTACTGCTGCTGCCTCTGGTCTACACAGTGACTGGGAATGTCTTGACAAGAGTTAAGTTAGGATGGGAATGCTCCTAACTCCCGAGCTGAGACAAAGATATTCTGAGAAGTCGTTTGTTTTATGGAAAACCGTCCATGCTACAAGCGATGGTGCCGAAAAACAAAGTGCTGTAATAAATCTTAGATAGGATGCAAAAAATGTATGTGGTGTTTATTCCACGTATATATTTTATTCTCTGCCAGAAAATAAAAAATGTTATTTTGTTTCATCATGAAAAATTGAGTTTGTGTTTTTTCTTTGTTGTTGAAGACAAGGTTGTTGCTATTTTTAGCCCACATGTTTTAAGGAGTGTCAGTTTTTTGCTGACGAGGATTCAAGTTTGTTGCTATTGTGGAAGCAGTGATTCGAGACCACAATAAATCGACTTTGAAACTTCTTGGTATTTTTTCTCGTCAAATCTTCTTGATAATTAAATCCATTTCTCTTTTACTGAGGGTTCTTGATAAGGTGTACAAACGTATCTGTAATTTGATTCGCCCCACCCTTTCTCCTTCTCTGCACCCTCTCTCTCACAGACGTGATGTTGCTAGTCTAAGATTTTCTACCAATAATATTATAGCATGCGTTCTTCTGAATTGTCTGATCAATTCTCTGCTTCTTTTATTCTGGCTTGTTTGACTCGTTGGTTTATTGGTCTTCATCAATCTGTTGTTTGAATACTTCATTACAATACAGGATCTAATACTGGAACTGGTGGCCAGACGTCAGTGTATACTGGAACAAGTAGCTGGACGTCAGTGGGCACTGGAAGAAGGTAACTGAACCTTAATAGACACTGGAGTAAATAGCCGGACGTCAGTGGGCATTGGAACAGGTAGCCAGACATCTGTGAGCCACTGGAGCTGGGGGCTAGAAGTGCTGGAGTTGCAGAAGTAAGCTGGAGGCTACAGAGAGTTAGCTGGAGGCGCTGGAAATCAATGCTGGAGTCACTGCAGGAGAAAGTGGGAGTCACTGGAAACTGCAGGGAGGAGTTGGAGTCGCTGAAAGCTGCTAGAGTAAGAAATTCCAGTTGCTTCTTTTCAAGAACTGCAGGCTTGTCAAACTCTCTTCTAATCCAGTAGAGTAATCTAACTTGTATTCAGCTGTGTTTTATGAATGGAGTCCTATAAAAGCAATTCAAAATGAATGTAGTTCGTGGGATCCACTGATAAAAGCCAAACTTATGACGTCACGTCTCCCCCCCCCCTCCTACAGTTATTGGTCTTTTACTGAGAATAGCATTGTTGTTAGAATAATAAGAATGTGCATGTGTGGGTGTGATTGTGGGAGTCATAACTATTCTGGGAGTGTTTCTTTCGATGTAAGTGTAAATTTTATAAACCTGTCTATATCTCACTCCTCTTTGTAGTAAGGACACTAAATTCAATAGCGCTATATCTCATAATTATGATGGTAACCAATGCTGTATTCACCTATAGACTTGAAAGCCTATCCAACCCACAATATTTTGCCCATCGCCAGCCAAGGTGTCTGATATATCTGACACTCATTATTATTTGGATTATTCGAACTATTATTCTCATCTTGAGTCTTTTTTTCACAATGTTTCAACCTCTTACCTTTTTCAGGTGTATCTTTCTGTTTTCCTCCTACATATAGCTTTGCCACTTTCAAGCCTAAGGTCAATCCTCATTTCCTGTCTTTGCATTAATTATCTTTCATGGTAGTTAGCTCATTACATCAAGTGGCTTCATGCTTTGTCTGCAGCAATTTCCATTAACAATAAAAATAAATTAAATGTCCAAAGATTTAAGGTTTTTTTTTTTTTTACCTCTTTCCCTTTTAATAAGTTGAAGAAGTTCAACCTATATCTATGTCTATGTCAAAACAATCAGATGGCACACGTTAATAGAGAAAAATGGTGGATGTAAAGTTGGCTCTTCTGAAGTTATGGGTTTTGAAAAAATTAAATCTTTAGCATTTAGAACTCTAGTGGATGAAACACACACACACACACACACACACACACACACACACACACACACACACACACACATAATGATAATAATGAAAATAGTATACCGATGAGATAGAGAGATAAAAAGGAACATGACTTGGTTTGTACCTTTTTTATCTATCTATCTATCTATCACCTAAATTCCACCACTAATGATCACCACAGTGTTGTCTCACCATTTTCCTAACACTCAGTAACCCTTATCCTAGAGTGGCACTCCATGGCCGTGATAAGCGGTGACCCCCTAAGTCAAAAAGAAGTAAGTAAATATTCTGTAATATTTTTATTAAACGAATTCAATTTGGGGGCATCTCTTCTGACAATACAAGTTGACCCACTTGGTCACTATCAGAAGACGCTGAGTTTGATATGTCTGCTATAGCCAATGGCATTGGTTCAATTCAGAATCCCTGAAATATTATTGACTCTGACAAAAGGCACCTGTAGAATACCGGGGAGTAGAATGTTATAAAAAAAAAATTTGGAGGACAACTGTTCAGAATTTGGATTATTAGGATTATACCTAATACCCCATCCGGCCCATCCCCCACACACAACGACATGGATTCGGACTTGGCTGAGGCAACCGAGAGTAAATATCTCGGTGATCGTGACTTGGCACCCTAGGTTGTCAATCTGTGTCGTTCTCCCTTTATGCAAGTCAGGAAACGTTTTAAAGAATACTTGTTCTAAAGAAGCCCTTTGTTCTTCACACGTACAGCGTTCGTAAGATGAGGTACCAATGATAAAATCAAACGTATGTCACATCTGTCACCAACAAGTGATAAAATACCTCAACGTGATTGAACTTTTATCGAAAGCTAGTTGTACTTACTCGGCGTTGTCCGGGAGCATTTTTACTTTCATTTGTATCGCCCATTCCACCCCCACACTCTTTTGTCTTTCCTCATAATTAATTTCAGGGTAACGTACTTCCTAACTTCCGGTGTGTCTGCTACCGGAAGCGGTGACAAGAAAGATCAGTTCCTTTGTTTTTTTTTTTTGTTTGTTTTTTTTTCTCTCACGCCTATCACCTTTGTGTATGTACTTTTTTTATTACGTTTTTTTTTTTTTCTGAGCTTTCTTCCTTTCTTTCTTTTTTTAATAATCATTGAAAAGTTTTTTCGGTCTTATTTATTTTAATTAAGAAATAATGAAATTAGTTTCATTTTTTTTTTTTTTAAGAATTATTGAAAACACTTTTTACGCTGTTTGTTTTTTTTTGTTTTTTTTCAAGAATTATTAAAACATTTTATGCGCTTAAAAAAAAAAGAATTATTGAAAACACGTTTAAAAATTTTGATTAAGAATTATTTTTATTAAAACTTATTGAAAATTTTGTTATTAAAAGTGCAAATAAAAACTAATTGTGTTATTTTTATCTGTATAATTTTGTTAATTTTTATTATATATATTGTTTTCAATAATGTCCTTTTCTTATATTTTTATTTCAATAAATCGCTTCACAATAGAAATACCGAAGAACGATAAAAGTGAAAGTCAAGGAAATGATTTGTTTTGACACCGCTTCCAGTAGCTAGCACACCAGAAGTTAGGAAGTACGTTAGCTGACTATAACCAATTTTAGTATTTATGCAGTATAAAGATGGTACTATTGTCGGAATCGTCCGGGCGGTTTACGGAAAATGCCGGAAGGTGCAGAATGGGAATATCGTAATTTCTTTTTTTTTTTTTTTTTTACATGCAAACGTTGGCCAATATTATCAATGAAAAACTATATTATTTCTGTCAGTACGAAGCTTCAATAATAAAAAAAAAATTGGGTTTGTATTACTGTACACATAGATTCGAAAAAGTTGTCAAAAAACAAATATATAACAAATAAATGTTATCAAAGGCAAGATAAGTTACTTTTCTGCCAAACTGGATATATTTTTTGTGTTTTTATTCAATGTAACATATTTATTCAGCTTGAAAAACATAGTGTTTACCGATGTATTCGAAAATTCAAGATGGCGTCTCACACCCTCTTTAGCACCGTAAGTATGGAAAAAGGTGTTATAAATAAAAAATTATACAAAATACTATTAAAAACCCGCCGAATATATGTCAACCTATGTCACGGTAACATATATTGAGCGAGTTTTTAACAGTATTTTATCCGGTTTTTTATTTATAACATCTTTTCCCACACTTACCGTGTTAAAGAGAGAATAAGACGCCATCTTGAATGTTCCAATACATCGGTAAACACTGTATGGTTTTCGAGCTGAATAAATATGTTACATTGAATAAAAACATGAAAAATATATCCAGTTTGGTAGAAAAGTAACTTATCTTGCCTTTGATAACATTTATTTTTTATATATTTGTTTTTTGACAACTTTTTCGAATCTATGTGTACAGTAATACAAACCCCAAAAATTAATTGACCCCCCCCCAAAAAAAAAAAAATATTTTAATGAAAAATTAATTAAAAAATGGAAAGAATGTTCTTGAATAATTATTGGACAATGTTTACAAAATATTTAGAAAATTCCAATTCCAATCAAGAAAAAAAAAACACTCATGGTAAGGTAAGTTTCATTAATATTTATTTTTTTAATAACAAACAACTGATGGCAATAAAAAATAAACATTTTAAAAAGATTTTCGTCTTCTTCTTATGATTGCCTTGGCAAAATACAAAATCAATTTCAAAATTAAGAGGGGGACGATATCTCACAAAATAGACATTGCTAGTCTTTCTCTACTCTAACATTATTTGCATGGAGAGTACTCGACCGAACTCCAATCTCTGGTTTCCTTCCGGTAAAACATTCACAGCAAGAACTCGTCTAGCTACAACCATTGTCAAAGAACTTCACCTGTGTTATTTAAAGTTAAATGGAACTTTTGTGAACAGGGCTTCTGCCTCAAAACTTCCTTTCTGTGGAATACTTTACCAATAGACTGCTTCCTGCTGATTAAAACAGGGTTGTATTCCAATAGCAATGTCAAGAAATATTCGTTGTTCTCTTCATTAATCAAATTCTGGCCTTTTTTTTTTTTTTTTTACCTAATCCTCTCATGGTGTCCTCCATCAATCCAACCAACAATCTCATTAACCCTCCATCTTTTTTTCTGATCTTCTCCTGGTTGTTGTTTCGTTGTCCAGTTGACAATTTCGTTATTCTTCAGTGTTTTTTGCGCGCGTATGTGGGGGGTGGTGGTGGTGGTAATTGGTGACTCATTTGTATATGAAAAAAAAAAAAAAAAGAAAATACACTTTTGGAGAGGACTAATCCAGTAGAGTAATCTAACTTGTATTCAGCTGTGTTTTATGAATGAAGTCCTATAAAAGCAATTCAAGATGAATGTAGTCCGTGGGATCCACTGATAAAAGTCAAACTTATGACGTCACGTCTCCCACCACCACTACCTCCTACAGTTATTGGTCTTTTATTGAGAATAGCATTGTTGTTAGAATAATAAGAATGTGCATGTGTGGGTGTGATTGTGGGAGTCATAACTATTCTAGGAGTGTTTCTTTCGATGTAAGTGTAAATTTTATAAACCTGTCTATTTCTTTTGGGGTCATTATCCCCACCACTCCTCTTTGTAGTAAGGACACTAAATTCAATAGCGCTATATCTCATAATTACTAATGGTAACCAATGCTGTATTCACCTATAGACTTGAAAACCTATACAACCCACAATATTTCGCCCATCGCCAGCCAAGGTGTCTGATATATCTGACACTCATTATTATTTGGATTATTCGAACTTCTATTCTCATCTTGAGTTTTTTTTTCACAATGTTTCAACCTCTTACCTTTTTCAGGTGTATCTTGTCGAACTTGTGAATCTTTCTGTCGAACTAAGAAATCTGCACATAATTTCTTACGTAGTCTTCAAGTCCAACGTAAACAAGTTCTTGATGAACCCCCCCCCCCCTAAGTAATCAAATTTACAAAATTCCCACTACTTATGTTTACTGCGCTATAATCACATTGACTAATTAACTATTGTCCTCGAGTGGCCTCCGGGCCTTGATAAGTGGTGATTCCTGTGTAAAAGAAAAAAAAAGAAAAAAAATCTTTATATAATCGACGGGTGTAACATGCTTTCGTTCCGTCAGCCAAGATTTAGTTCAAGTCCTAAGTTATTACTTACAGTTGTATTCTGAATATCACCAACACTGAGGATTGAACCTTCAACCTCCAAAAGAGTGTAACTTTTACAACTGAATTTTACCAAGTAATTTATCCCTTATGGCACAATTCCTTGATAAAGTGCAAATGGCATAATAGATAAACTATTTGATAAAATTCGCCCACGCTGAAAATTGAACCTTCAACTTCCAGAAGAGAAACACTAACAACTGAATTTTACCAAGTACTATGTTTTCAGTCGTCGGCTCAAAAATTCAGAAGCATATTTTTGACACTGTCATTAGAATAATATTTCAGAATTTTGTTGAGATGAGGATTAATGATCTGAATTATTTGGATTATTTGGACTACAGTTATCATTTTGTGTGTTATTTCCATAAAGTTTCGGCCAATGTAATCTCCGACCTTCTTCAAGTACTTCTTTTCAAACTTTGGAATTTTTCTACTAAACACGGGTCCCACATAAAGTTCCTAGTCTGTGATAAGGTTCATAGTCATACACGCAAAGAAATATTCTATTTCTCACGCACTGCTCTTTCTATAAACTCACTCCTGAAATATTCTTCCCAATTTATATCTCCCTCGTCAAACCACTGTTAGAATATGGTGTTCAGTCCTCTGGCCAGTATTTGATATGTGATATCCAGCATCTGAAGACACAGAGAGAGAGAGAGAGAGAGAGAGAGAGAGAGAGAGAGAGAGAGAGAGAGAGAGAGAGAGTGTGTGTGTGTGTGTGTGTGTGTGAGAGAGAGAGAGAGAGAGAGAGAGAGAGAGAGAGAGAGAGAGAGAGAGAGAGAGATTGGCTACTCAGATGGTGCAGGGACTAGAGGATCTTAACTTTTTCTCCTGTGATGTTTATGCAGTCATCTTTCAGTCTACAATGGCCACTATTATCTCCGACAGGACCAAATCTATTTATTCCTGCACCAGAAAGAGGTTTGTGTGAGCATTACCAGAAACTGTTTCACTGCCAATTTCGATTAAACCAGAGGACCTTGGAATGGACTTCCAAGTGATGTACCAAATGCACCAACAATGCAACAATTCAAGGTCAAATTAGACAAGTACTGGACTACTGCATCCTCTTCTGTGCAACTTTCTACCACCTTCTCCCAACAAGACACTTGAAGCATATTTGTTTATCTATTATTTTTTACCTCACTATCTACGAAGTGTTTCTTTCCTAGAACTGTCCGTTTGTGGAATACAATACTGTGAGGCTGCTTCACAGCTGATTACGACATGGTCGTTTTCTAGACTAATGCAAATAAGTCCTTGTTGAGCCATCCTTTTATATAATCACATCCTACCCAAGTTCCACCATTACTGATCATCATAGTGTTATTTCACCCTCTACCTAACATTCGATAACCCTTATCCTAGAACTAACCTGGGTGTCCGGCGTTGAGCAAAAAAAAAAAAAAGGTTTAGTAGGTAGGATGGCTTTCACCCATGGAAAAGAAAGTGGAGGTGTGTGTAAGGGTGTTGGTTGAGCAAAAAAAAAGGAAAATTGCGAGCGCAAAAAAAAAAAAGTGGTAGTAGACGGGCAGGCTCGAACCCATACCACGAAGGAGGAAAAGAAAGTGAAAAAAAAATCCAAAACGTAACACGCTAGCTGCTGCGTCCATCGCCAAACCAGAAGTGATGTAGGTTCAAATTAAGGCTAGACAATCGAAAAGAGGCGATGACTTTCGGAAATATTGGTGAAAAAAGCGACCCCTCCCTGTAGAAAAGTACCCAGTTGAGGGTGAAAGAATTGATGTTTCTGGCCAATTTTTCGATATTTGTCATCTGAAGGATCGAACTTCAAAATGATACTGATCTTGTGAAAATCCGTCACCTCTGCCAAAAGTTTTTGCGAGACCTACAAACATATATGCATACATTTAAACAGATAGGTGAGATTTATATTATAGACTAGCGAGGGGTACCCGGCGTTGCCCGGGTGTTTGGAGGTGTGTATGTGAAAAATCCGGGCGGGGGGAGGATTTAAAATAAAAAAAATGTTTTGGTAGGTAAGTATGAGGATCGAACCCGAACTGTTGAGGCAAAGTTGTAAATTAAAGTGTGAAAAAAAAAACATGCAATGTTAACCATTGCCCCACCTTGCGAGATGCTAATGGAAACATGTTTGAATTTATTTAATTACTTGGATTTGGCAGGTGCCCGTTTTAATGAGTTAATGAGGTCAAGTTTGACTACGGGATAGTATTTCATTTACTGCGGGAACGCTTTTTTTTTATTTTTATTTTCCCAAGATGTTATAGGAAAAAGACTAACCCACATGTGGCAAGCGACAAATGTTGAATATTTATCTTCCCGAAATCGAGCAAATTAAATAGACAGGCGAGCTTCGTTGTTAACTCTGAGATATTACGATTTATATGTGATATAAAAAGTTTTAAAAAGTTGTGAAGCGAGCGACCGCTTCTCTGAACAAAGCCTTTTGTAGACATACAGAAAAAGCAAACACACATACAAACATACATACATTTTCGCTTTTATATTTATAGAAGACTAGTGGGGGTACCCGGCGTTGCCCGGGTGTTTGGAGGTGTGTGTGGTGTTAAATAAAAAAGAAACCTGGGGGAGGGGGCAGGATCGAACCCGAAGCCCTGAGGCGAAGTTTGAAAATAAAATCGGCCAGCCAGAATGAGTTACTGAAAGATGTTTGAATTTATTTAAGTAAGAACCAACTTGACAGGTGTGCGCACAGAAGTCGTCGAGTGTTACGATGACGACAATGTCAATGACCAGGTTTGTTTGTTATAAGCGAAGTAAAAAAAGAAAACAACGTTAAAACTTAAGTGGGGGGGGTAATCAAAACATCGAAAAAAAAACACAAAAAACTAACGTAAGGCAAACGAACGATGAAAACAGAAAAATGAACACGTGAAAAATGGCTTAAATAAGCCTGTTTCAATATTAAAATTTAAAAAATCGGTGGGTACCCGGGTGTTTTTGGGTGTGTGGTCGAGGGTGGATAAGCGAAGTAAAAAACCCCAGAAAAACGAACGTTACATGAAAAATGGCTTCAATAACACTGGTTCAATATTTAAATTTAAAAAATCGAAAAAAAAAAAGAAGACATCTCACACCACGATTCGAACCCAAAACGTTTAGATAATGAACCAACGTGCTAATCAACTGAGCCAACGTGACGTACATGAAACTTAGGCAGTTTTTTAACTATTTAAAGTAAATCAGGTCATGACGTCATCTGGCGCATGTGTAGAACCGGTCGTCGTGACGAGAGAACCGTTTTTGTTGGCCCCCCCCCACACCTCTGTCGAAAATTGTCGATTTTGGGGTGAAAAAATGAACGTGTTTGGCCAATTTTTCGATATTTTTCGAGCGAAGGATGGAGCTTCAATATGATACCATGAATTTTTGTTGTGTCTGTCGAAAGTTTTTAGCGGACACACAAACACACATACAAACATACATACACACATTTTCGCTTTTATATATATAGATAGATAGATGGCAGGTTGAGCCTTGATAAGCGGTGACCTCCAAGTAAAAAATTCTGCAATAATTTTATTAAATGTTATTGTATATCTCTTATGACAATGCAAGTTGACCCACTTGGTCACTATCAGAAGACGCTGAATTTGACATGTCTGCCATAACCAATGGTATTGATTCAATTCCGAATTCCTGAAATATCACTGACTCCGACAAAAGGCACCTGTAGAAGACCAGAGAATACAATGCTAAAAAAAGTTGAGGACAATTGTTCAGAATTTGGATTATTAGGATTATTCCGACTACTGTTCTCATCTTGAGTGGTCCGGTTTACCAATATTCACCCAGAATGTCTGGTTCATCGGCTGCGTTCATACCAGTCGATAATCTATCCTTGACGGTACGGCTTATACACAGTTCTTGGTCATGATGTTTTCTGTTGGAGATTATACTTCGTACTTGTGTAGAGTAGTAATGTTTTAAAGCAACACATTTCAGGTGAAAACATTATTACATACTTACATGTCATGTCAAAATTAGTATAAATTCAAAAAATTATTAAAAAATAATCCAGTAGAAAAATAAATACAATTAAAAATAGAATTTATGGAATTATCAAAGTTTATTATCCTGAAAGTGTTGTACGACCAATTCAGTATGACAAAATGGCTTATCTCTCTTGACTTAAATTGACTTGAATTAAGGGTCCGTCATTTTTAAACACAAAATGGCAGAACGTAATTGTGGATGTTTTTTGTTATTATTATTAAAATACATCTGGCACATCTTCTACTGGATTATTTTTTCGTAATTTTTTGAATTTATAATAATTTCGACATGACGAGTAAGTACGTAATAATGTTTTCACCTGAAATACGTTGGTTTAAAACATCACTAATCTACACAAGCATCGATTATTTTATTTGGTCAAAAAAGGCATATTCTGAAATAATAACCACAGGTTTCGCACCCCCTACTTCCTCAGTAATACGCTAAAGAATAAAAGTACACCCCTCCTCTCTAATTGAACCGATTTCCAATTAGTTGAGTTCATATTTTGATAATAATCAAACGTAGATAATAGAATTTGTCTAATTGATAATTAAGTTGCTTTTACAAAGGCAACAAGATTAGATTTTAAAAGAGAGAGAGGTGGCTGGGAGGAGGAGAAAAGATGGATTACAAAAAAAGAGAAAGAAAAATAGCGGAAGGAGGAAAATGTGAGACAAAGGGAAGAAGAAGAAGAAGAAGAAGAAGAAGAAGAAGAAGAAGAAGAAGAAGAAGAAGAAGAAGAAGAAGAAGAAAGAAAGAAGGGAATTAACAAAATAGGTCAAATAAATTGGTCATTTTACTTACAACTGAAGATTTTACAGGTTTATCTGAACAAGATGGCGATGTAAACAGTGTTTCCGGTTTATATATATATATATATATATATATATATATATATATATATATATATATATATATATATATATATATATATAAAAATCCGGTTTAAGAATGTATTCGTAGGATAAAAATGAGAGAATTTCCACCAGGTTTATATAATAATACTTCATAATATATAGAGCTATTAATATTAATATTTATTTATACAAACTTGTACATGCTTCGCTACACTGGCATGATAATGTTTTTATCTGTAGTTATTGATAACTAAGATCTCATCAGGCGAAAAAGTATTTTTTATATTAGAAAGTATGAACAAAGGTATGGACATATGAACAAACAATATGAACACCTGTACATCTCTCCCCCCCCCCTCTCTCTCTCTCTCTCTCTCTCTCTCTCTCTCTCTCTGTGTCTGTGTATCTCGCAAAGTATTTTATAGTGCCCAAAGCATGGTAAAACAATAACAAATGAAAATTGGCTAGTCAGAATCCAAATTTGATATGTTAGCTTCAATGCTATTTAGGCTCAACTTACAACATAACTTATAGATACATAACTTATATATATATATATATATATATATATATATATATATATATATATATATATAATCTGTTTATGCTCAATCTTACAACATAACTCAGTTAGAATCAAAACCGAAACTGTAGCATTCAAAGCTGGTGACGTTACCACTGTACCAACGTGACACGCATATGAACCGATTAAAAATTAAAAATAAACTAAGATGACAGTACAAAATGTTTAACGATTTTTTTTCAATTTTGACCCATTTTTGGCCTTTTAAAAACAATTTTAACCGGTTAAAACCCATTAAACCTGTAAAAAATCAAACCATTTTAGGCACCTAGCGCCGCTCTGCAATGTTTAGTTTCAGGAGAGATAGAGTTTGAAAATAGGGCGACAGACAGACAGACAGGCAAACAGCCGTTTATATATTAAATAATTATTTTTAATACTTACAGACACTAGTGTTTCATCCTTCCGGAATCATAAATGCAGGATTTATGATTGTCGCTGGTTGTAGGATTCAAACCCAGCAACAAGTCATCTCTGTCTCCATTAGCAAGGAACAGACCACAACGATATCAAAATGAAACTAAACATTTATAAAGGCATAAGCGCTATACAAGAATGGTCTATAGTGACCAAGTGACTAAACTGTCATGATCTCTAATCATAATTATAAATAATTATTTTTAATACCTACATACACTAGAGTTTCATACTGTCAGAATCATCGGTGCAGGAAGTTATGATATGATTGCCACTGGGCATGGGATTCGAACTCAGCAAGGAAACCATCTCTGTCTTCTGACTACATTAACAAGGAACAAATCATATATATATATATATATATATATATATATATATATATATATATATATATATATATATATATATATATATATATATATATATATATATATATAGCCAGTAGAGTTTAGTTTCTTAGAAGTAAATCCAATGAAACAACACGTGTCTACCAAAATAGTGCTCAATGAGTGAACAGAGCAGGTATATTAATTTTATTTATACAAACATTAATGGCTACATATGTGCATACATGTTTCTGTAATCACCCACGTCGGGGGATTACGTCTTCAGGCCAAGAACTACCTTCAAAAGTGACATTTCCACCAAATACATTTTTCTATTTCGTTTATCAAGTAAAAAATACAACCTGGGTGGGAGTCAAAAAAAACAAAAACGGTAAAAGGATGAGTGAGGTCTATGAAGATGATAAACATCTTTTTTCTTTTCCCCCTCCCCCATCTAACTTAACTTTTGGCTTTTTATGGCATAGGGTACTTGAGAGTTTCGTTTTCTTGTCTTAGAGTCTGTAAGTTAATAACCTTAGCTATGGTCAACCAAGTACTGACCGGTGCCTTTTTAATCTACCTCCACCCACACATACACGCAACACACACATAACACATCCATACACAGACACTGCCAACACACACAGTATACACACATTAATCCATATATTCAAAAGCGAATCCATGCTAGACACTTTTTGTTTTATTTACTGAAACTAGACAATGATTCTGAAACTACGTAGAAGATAAAGTAAAAGTTACATTAAGGTAAATAAAAAAATATAAATAAATAAAAATAAAATAAATAAATAAATACATAAAAATAAATAAAAAATAAAAAATATATAAAAAATACAATAAAAAATAAAAAAATAAAAAATAAGATAAATAAGAATAAAAATAAAATTAAATTAAAACAAATAAACCAACAAAATGTGAATAAATATAAACCCGAAAGTTATCTAAACCCCACATGTACCTATATGCGTGTATCAATACACTTATAAATGTCTAACATTTATCTACACCCGCGCATATATACACACACACACATTTCAGACATACAGAGACAAATAATAGTATTTTTCTTTACTTATGTAGCGTGGTAACATCTTCGTATATGCAATATTATGCTACCCGACTACAGACGGGTGTATATATATACACATACATACACATATATACACAAACACACACATACATACATACATAAATACATACATATACATATATATATATATACATATACACATACATACATATAAACACACACACAACAGACATACATATACATATCCACACATACATACATATATAACATATATATAAACAACATTCGGACATCCATACATTTTTGTAATCTATATTGTTACAACAATTCTATACGAGGCAGCCTATTCTAATAGTTCAGAAATATACGTGTGTATACATATATCTACATACAATAGACACAGAGACACATCCACATACAAACATACACACAGATACATAGATACAGATATATATATATATAAACATACAAACATACATGCATACGTAAAATACACTTATATATCCAAAGTCACACAAATATAGACATATATATATATACATGCATACATGTACCGTGCCACCAAATGATACATCTAAAGTAGAAACAGACATGAATACACCTACTATATAAATTCACTTTTTCTATCAAATTCCACACGTCTAGTTATGTTTCATGGCCCCATCCGCTTGTTACACTTTCCTAAGTTGTAGGTTTTTACCGTAAAAATTGACACTACGTAAAAATTTATATTGAATTCAGCATGAAGTTCATAGGGTTATCCTCATATTTAACAAAGATTCTTTCGATGGTAAGGCAGGTATACATAAGATGTATCACGACACTATAATAATATATAATAACATATGACAGAAATCAGAGTATTTAGGTTATACAAACCTAGTATATAAGCTTATATATTGTAGTACTTACCTTCATCTTTGCTTATTCACTCTAATACCCTTATTCCTTTCTCTTCCATTCACCCTTCATTCCTTACTTTCTTTCATCTATTTATTTCTTCTATTTTTTTTTTTTTTTTTTTTTTTATTATCCATACATGCACACACCCAAAAATATCCATATGCATACATTATTACGAGCTTCACTCAAAACGATCTATTACTCATTTAGTTCAAATATACCTTCATACAGGTACTTATTTCGGCTAGTAATACCATCGAGCAGTTATGGTATTACTAGCCGAAATAAGTACCTGTATGAAGGTATATTTGAACTAAATGAGTAATAGATCGTTTTGAGTGAAGCTCGTAATAATGTATGCATATGGATATTTTTGGGTGTGTGCATGTATGGATATATGATCTTTATATACCCGGGTAGGAAAAATAATTTATTAATAAAAAAAAAAAATAAAAAAAAATAGAAGAAATAAATAGATGAAAGAAAGTAAGGAATGAAGGGTGAATGGAAGAGAAAGGAATAAGGGTATTAGAGTGAATAAGCAAAGATGAAGGTAAGTACTACAATATATAAGCTTATATACTAGGTTTGTATAACCTAAATACTCTGATTTCTGTCATATGTTATTATATATTATTATAGTGTCGTGATACATCTTATGTATACCTGCCTTACCATCGAAAGAATCTTTGTTAAATATGAGGATAACCCTATGAACTTCATGCTGAATTCAATATAAATTTTTACGTAGTGTCAATTTTTACGGTAAAAACCTACAACTTAGGAAAGTGTAACAAGCGGATGGGGCCATGAAACATAACTAGACGTGTGGAATTTGATAGAAAAAGTGAATTTATATAGTAGGTGTATTCATGTCTGTTTCTACTTTAGATGTATCATTTGGTGGCACGGTACATGTATGCATGTATATATATATATGTCTATATTTGTGTGACTTTGGATATATAAGTGTATTTTACGTATGCATGTATGTTTGTATGTTTATATATATATATATCTGTATCTATGTATCTGTGTGTATGTTTGTATGTGGATGTGTCTCTGTGTCTATTGTATGTAGATATATGTATACACACGTATATTTCTGAACTATTAGAATAGGCTGCCTCGTATAGAATTGTTGTAACAATATAGATTACAAAAATGTATGGATGTCCGAATGTTGTTTATATATATGTTATATATGTATGTATGTGTGGATATGTATATGTATGTCTGTTGTGTGTGTGTTTATATGTATGTATGTGTATATGTATATATATATATATGTATATGTATGTATTTATGTATGTATGTATGTGTGTGTTTGTGTATATATGTGTATGTATGTGTATATATATATATATACATATATATATATATATATATATATATATATATATATATATATATATATATATATATATACACCCGTCTGTAGTCGGGTAGCATAATATTGCATATACGAAGATGTTACCACGCTACATAAGTAAAGAAAAATACTATTATTTGTCTCTGTATGTCTGAAATGTGTGTGTGTGTATATATGCGCGGGTGTAGATAAATGTTAGACATTTATAAGTGTATTGATACACGCATATAGGTACATGTGGGGTTTAGATAACTTTCGGGTTTATATTTATTCACATTTTGTTGGTTTATTTGTTTTAATTTAATTTTATTTTTATTCTTATTTATCTTATTTTTTATTTTTTTATTTTTTATTGTATTTTTTATATATTTTTTATTTTTTATTTATTTTTATGTATTTATTTATGTATTTTATTTTTATTTATTTATATTTTTTTATTTACCTTAATGTAACTTTTACTTTATCTTCTACGTAGTTTCAGAATCATTGTCTAGTTTCAGTAAATAAAACAAAAAGTGTCTAGCATGGATTCGCTTTTGAATATATGGATTAATGTGTGTATACTGTGTGTGTTGGCAGTGTCTGTGTATGGATGTGTTATGTGTGTGTTGCGTGTATGTGTGGGTGGAGGTAGATTAAAAAGGCACCGGTCAGTACTTGGTTGACCATAGCTAAGGTTATTAACTTACAGACTCTAAGACAAGAAAACGAAACTCTCAAGTACCCTATGCCATAAAAAGCCAAAAGTTAAGTTAGATGGGGGAGGGGGAAAAGAAAAAAGATGTTTATCATCTTCATAGACCTCACTCATCCTTTTACCGTTTTTGTTTTTTTTGACTCCCACCCAGGTTGTATTTTTTACTTGATAAACGAAATAGAAAAATGTATTTGGTGGAAATGTCACTTTTGAAGGTAGTTCTTGGCCTGAAGACGTAATCCCCCGACGTGGGTGATTACAGAAACATGTATGCACATATGTAGCCATTAATGTTTGTATAAATAAAATTAATATATATATATATATATATATATATATATATATGTATATATATATAAAGTAGTAGCGTTCGCGTGTCTGTGTGTACAACTACCAATCACCAAAGAAATATAAAGGCGATATGTGTGTACACCTCTCCTGGTCAAGAAATATTAATGCCCATGTTAGGATACTTCTGTCAAAGGAGACATTATATTGTATACGGACTTTCAATATATAGCATTCTTCAAACCACTTTTACATTATTGAGTTACAGTCATTAACATATTACATTAAATGACATCTATTTAAATAATTACCTTCGGCATAATAGTTTTGTTTCAACTGTACGAATTAAAAAAAATTTAATTACTTAATTTATTTAAATTTCAAGTTATATTTGATTTAACTCATTTTATCTGAAATCTGAAACCGTTTTATTTTCAAACCAAAACCCAGAAAACCAAAAGGGGAAATAACTGTGATAGTTTAATTGAAAAAAATGTTTTAAACGGAGCATGTTATTAAATATTTCCTGTCTTTGTTTTCATTTCGAAATATTATTCTAAGCTGAATTATTATTTTTATTTTTAATTCGGAGGAAATTTATTTTCGCATATTCTTAATTTTTAAGTAACCTTTTTTATTTGTTAGAGAAAAATAATTAAAACTAATGTCCTCATTTACTTTCATCCTAATGAGGGCAGAGTTAGTCAGAGATACATGTGAACAAAATCCATCATCCCCTGCTCTTTTTGTTTTTTGCTTATAAAATTTTATCGGTGTTGCCCAGGATTTATTATAATAATTATACCATAGCAAGTGTGTTTAATTGCCTGCGAAACAGATTTTCTTTAAAATTTATTTAATATCTTAAATTAAAAATGGTCAATTTTTACGACGTGACCCAGCGTTGTTTAACCCCTAGAAAAAAATGGTCAATGTAAAGTTTCTTTCCAACTCCTCAAAAAACTTGAAAATGACGACTTTTTAAGATTTTCGATGGTGCTGAAAACGAATATCACATTTAAATTCGAGGCAGATAAGTAGTTTTCATGATATGAAAAATTACTTTTCTAAAAAGTGGAGGATCAGTCATTTTCCTATATAAATTTAACATAAAATGGGCACCCACTTTCTAACCACCTAATAACTTCTTCCTTCTTCATATCATAAACAAATTTAACTGTGATATTCGTTTTCAGCACCACCGAAAACTGGCGCTGTTTTTTTACTAAGATATTAGTTTATTTTTCATAATTTAGGGCGTAAATAATGCTGTCAGTAAGCTTACATGAGCAGTTTACAAAAATATATTTTTGTTTTTAATTTTTTTTTTTTTGAGGTGGGTATTTAATTATAGAATTTGTATAGTTTTTATCAGGTGCTTCTGTAGTTTACTTAACCGCCTCTTAATGTAAACAGAATTTTTGTGAAATGTTAAACTGCAGAGGCACCTGTTCACAACTATACAAGTTGTATAATAAAAAAAAAGAACAAAAAACGAAAGTATGCTTTTGCAAACTTACTAACAGCATAATTAGCGTCCTAAATTATGAGATGAAAAAATGAACGCATTTCTTAGTAAAAAAAAAAACAAAAAAACAGCGCCAATTTTCGGGGGTGCTGAAAACGAATATCACAGTTAAATTTGTTTTATGACATGAAGAAATTACTAGGTGACCCAAAAGTGGGTGCTCATGATACGTTAAATTTATATAAGAAAGTGATCCCCCACTTTTTGAAAAAGTAATTTCTTCATATCATGAAAACTACTTATCTGCCCCAAATTAAAACGCAATATTCGTTTTCAGCACCACCGAAAACCATTGAAAATCGTCATTTTAAAGTTTTTGGAGTAGTTGGAAAGAAACTTGACATTGACCAAAAAATTAAGACCTGTTTTTTTGTGGCCTAATACATTTAAGCAGTCTTTATTAAAGAAGAAATTTTGAAAAAAAAAAAAAATTTAACATTTTAACGTGGGGGATAACTTTTCTATATAAATTTAATGTAAAATGAGCACCCACTTTTTGGCCACAAAGCATTCAACCAGACATGTCATCTCTAGCATTTTTTCAAATTTGGCGATCGAGGGAGGGGGGGGGGCAAAATATGACAAATATAAAATTTTTTAGTTTTTTTGTCGTGGGGGGGGGGGCGGGAATTAAATTTGAAACATAAAATAACGATAAATTTAATTAATTTTTATGAAACCATTCTGTACTTTCACCTAACAATTTTATAAACAGAACGAACCCCAAAATATGACAAATTCAAATTTTTTTTTTTTGGGGGGGGGGAGGATTACATTAGAAATATAAAATGACGAAAATGTCATTTAATTGTTTTTGAATTAATTTTGGTAGACCTTTTTTTTGTGATCGCACGGGCATCCACTGCTATTTTTATTGAAACAAAAGTTGTAATGATTTATTTTTAATTATCTTTTCTTTGAGAGGGGGGGGTCCTTCCAGTGCTCAATATCCGGTGAATAGTTTCTTCTCTTTGTAGCCCTTCTACCGAAATATCTGCTGGAGAGGGTATCACATACTTCTTTTTTTGAGCGATTACATTTATATGTTTTCATCCGTTCTTTTATTTTTGTTGTGGGAGTATCCACATTGTCCATGATGAAAATGATTAGTATACCGGTGTGTTTCAAACAAAACTTCATGTCGACCCAGGCAACGCTGGGTACCCATGCTAGTATATATATATATATATATATATATATATATATATATATATATATTTCGGCGTATGAATCTCTTTAAAAAACAATATTTCATAATATACCGGGTGTTGCAATCTCTAGCCTAGGCTAAACAAACCTGTTTTTGTGATTTAGCAGTCGTCTTATACAACTGATATATGACAAATTTATTAAAATTTGCTCCAATTATGTACTTCGTCTTATTATGGCGATTAAGCTACACTGAATATTCCACGTTTCATCCACTCCTCAGGCTTATGCGCATAAGCCTGAAGAGTCCTAGAGTGGATGAAACGTTGTATATTCAGTGTAGCTTAATCGCCATATATATTTTATATATATATATATATATATATTTTTTTATTACATAGGCATCACCACATTATCAAGGCCCAGAGGCCACTCAAGGATAAAAGGTTAAAGTGTGTACAGTAGAAATTGGACAATATAGTAATCATTAGTAATGAAAATTTGGAAAATTTGATAACTTATATGGAACGGCTCATCAAGAACTTATTTATTTTAGACTTGAACACAACCATATTGTAGTCAGCCGGAAAGCAGGAAAACAGAAGACAATTCCACAGGCGTGCAGTTCTAAGAAAAAGCTTTGTTCATGGAATCTACGTTTAGGTTTAGGCACAGATAAAGAGTGGGGGGAATTATTGATAGTGTTTACAGCTAGACGAGTGTTTCTTGTGAAAGTTTGGCGAGGGGGGACCATAGATTGAAGCTCAGTCGAACACTTTCCATGAAAATAATGATACATCAGAGACAAACTCGCAACATCTCTTCTGTGAGATAGAGGTTGCAAGGAGGAGAAAAGGACATCTCCTACGAGGTTACGAAGTCTATTTTGAACTCTATCAAGGCAGGACAAGTCCTTTCTAGCAGCTCCTGCCCAGATGTGGCAACAGTATTCCATCCTTGGACGTACCTGGCTCTTATATAGATAGAGAATAGCATCAGCAGTGAGATATTTACCGGATCGATAGAAAGATCCCACCATTTTTCCAGCGGCCTTGGCAACAGATTTGATGTACGTGTTCCATTTAAGATCAGGAGTAATGGTCAAGCCCAGAAGCTTGTCAAAACTTTAGGGCTCCTGAAGACGAGAGCCATTCATTTCAATTGATGCCAAATGTGGATTAGAATGTTGATGATGTAAAGAGAGAAGCTTGGTTTTAGATGCATTAAAAGTAACCAGCCACTCCTTTCCCCATTGTACTACGTGCTTAAGATCAGAGGAGAGAGAATTGGAGAAAACTTGGTCGTTTACTGTCTTAGATGTGCTACCATAAATGGTAGTGTCGTCAGCATAAATGTCTACAAATGATGTAAGGATGTGATTTGGAAGATCATTAATGTAGATCAGGAAAAGAGTTGGGCCCAGGATGGACCCCTGAGGGACACCGGCATTAATACTGTGAGCTTCTGATTTTTGCCCCTCAACTACTACTCTTATGAACCTATCAGAAAGAAATGATTTAATAATTGAGAAGACTTTTCCGGCTATACCATAGCTAGCGATCTTATGAAGTAAACCTTTATGCCATACCCTATCAAAGGCTTTAGATATGTCAAGAGCAATTGCCCTAGAAAGATTGCCACCGTCGAGAGATTTGCTAATCCTATGCGATATAACTGTAAGCACATCTGCTGTAGATCTAGCAGAACGGAAACCATATTGAGTGTCACTAAGAAGGTTATTTTTGTTGAGATGGTTGATTACTTCTGTACTTAACACAGATTCTAGCAACTTACTCATGACGCACAGGAGACTTATTGGCCTGTACTGAGAGGGGGATGAGCGATCACCTGAATTCTTAAATACAGGGCATACTGATGAGATTTTCCAGGGAGATGGGAAACTATTCTCCTTAAGACAACGTTTAAACAGTTTTGTAAGTATGGGCGCTAGTTCAGGTTGAAGTTTTTTGAGTACTATAATTGGAATACCGTCAGGGCCAGTTGCTTTACTGGAATCAAGGTTTTTGATTAGCTTGGCAACATCACGTACAGATATACGTATATCACATAGCGTGTTTTCTGATACAGGAGGAAATATTGGGGGTTGGCGGCCTTGGTCGCAAAGGGTAGAATTAGCTGCAAAGTTCTTGACAAAGAGTTTGGCTTTGTCTGATGCTGACGAGATTACCTCAGGTCCATTGATAATAGTTGGGATGGAGCACACGCTTCTGTTCAGGATTCTGTTTGCTATTTGCCAAAACTGGTGGGAACCAAGCTGCTGCTCAGCTACTTTGGACTTAACAGATTGAGCATACAACTCTCTTGCGTTCCTTATTACTTTCTTACAATGGTTGCTGGCAGTCCTGAAAACGGCTTTAGTTTCCATACATCTATTACGTTTGAAGCAGTGGAAAAAGTGATTTCTGTGCGCAATGGCAGCAGCACATTCTGGAGAGAACCATGGCTGGCTGTTAGTTTTTGCTGAAACTTTTTAGAGGGTATGAAATGGTCAATTTCCTACAATTAACCATTCAGTCAGGTCTAATACTATAGAGGACACATCCTTTTTAAACATGGAATGCAGAGGTAGATCAGATATAAATGTACGGAAGCTATCCCAGTCAGCCTTAGTGTATCGATATACTGTACGATGGAGAGGTACATCTGGGGACTTATTACATTTCATTTTTATCTTAATTGATACAACAGAGTGGTTGGAAGATCCAAGAGGCGACAGAACAGAAACTGAACATAGTTCAGGGCAAGTTGTGAGAAAAAGGTCTAGTAGGCTCGCATACTGCCCGTCATTGTCGGGCACACAGGTGGGTTCCTGAACAATCTGAGTGAGGTCATAGGCAATGGAGAAATCATAACAGAACCTCCCCTCATCATCTGTCTTGTTTGAGTGGGTCAACCATTCGACGTTGTGAACATTGAAGTCTCCACATACGTGAACGTTAGCTGAAGGATAAGCAGATAGGACTTGGTCAATTTTCTCAGATATGCTTTGAAAGATAGTAACTCCGCTGTTGTGGGGGCGATAGAGAGTAAATATAAATGCAGTAGTGTGAGCTAAAGCAACCCGGAAGCACATATAGGGTAAGTTAGGATCTTCCCTGGAGATGTCCCTCCCACATGGAAAGCTGTCTTTAATATAGGCACATATTCCATGCCCATGGCGATCTTGGGGGTCAGATTTAGAAGTTAAGTTAGAGTATCCTGTAATTGCAAACTCTTCTAGGGAAATAGTTTGTCCAATGTCAGTTTCACTTAAAAATAAAAGGTCTGGTTTAGTCTCCTGTAATTGGGTTTCAACCTCTGGAAGGTTAGAACGTAGACCCCTGATGTTGGAGAAGGAGACATGGTAGTAGGGGTCTACTTTGGAAGTTGGAGAACTGGGTTTAATCGTGTATTTTTTCTTGAAACTTGTCATGATGAAATTTAGGAATTTGTGGACTAGGTCGTCAGATTTACTTAGAGCAGGACAGAGAGGGAAAACTAAGAGAGAAAAAGAAACGAAGAATTTTTTTTTTTTTTTTTGTAGCTAATGATAAGGTAAAGCCGTAACAATTACCCACTAGTATGGCATCGAGAGGCCCCACCAGAAGCTACTGCATGGTCCAGAATCCATTCACCAAATGGCAATACAGCAGCCCCAGTACTTTGCACCTGCTGATAGGACAGCCTCCTTAGTGGTTAATCCAAGGTTCGGGTCCCTGACTATCAGGCGGATAACGTCAGCCCAGACAAAACGTTTACCTCCAGCACCCTTACTAGTGACATGGCTACAAGGATAGACATAGAAACAGAAAATTTCCACCATCTCTACCAACTGTTCGCGCAAAATACTGCCAACCTAGAAAACAGCTTTTTCTTCTCCCTTTGTCAGAAAAATCACTCATTAAAAAATGAGGACTGAGGGACAAATAAGAAGAAGCGAGAGTAACAGGATATATATATATATATATATATATATATATATATATATATATATATATATATATGTATGTATGTATGTATGTATACTAGAACAGTATCTGTCCTAAGATGGGTAAAATTAATTTCTTTAACAAAAAAGTTTTGCACCACTTTCATGTCCCTGCATGTAGATTCAAATCAAGATATGATGTTGCTTAGCATTTTGTCTAGAATCCTTATTCCAATATGGATCAAAATTTATTATACGATTATGAGTCCAGAAAATGTCCAAAATCCAAGGAGTTTTATAAAGAACTTGAAATTCAGAGAATCTTGATTATTTGGTGTCAAATAGGATTGAATTTAATGAAATCTAAAAGATATAGAACAACTTTGATTGGCATCTTTTGAAAATAATATTTTTTAAGGTTAATTTGAAAACTTGGGAAAACCAAATAATGTTATGAAATATTTTATTAAATGACTTGCAGGAAGACCCGACGTTGTCCGGGAACGAATGAGGTTCAACGAATGTTTCACCCGGCCAGATTTTATTGCCAATTGAAATCAGTGAAATCGCTCACTTTTTCAACCTTTCCCGCAGTTACTTTTTCAAAAAAAAAAATAATTGATTGACTGCTTTAGTTGTGAACCAATCGCGATGCTCCAGGAGGAAGATTCAACTGCCTCCCCACAGTAACTTAGTCCACAATACATTGTAGTCTACATTGCACTGTAGAGAACCTACTGTTGATTTTATAAAATTATTTTTTATATATTGCAGCTTAAATTAAAGTTTAAAATGCAAAGATCAAGTATTATGGTTTAATTATACTCTAAACAGAAACATTCATTTACAAACGTGCTCCTGTCATATCACAGAACCTACTGTTGATTTTACATACCTGGCCTTACTGGTTGTGTGGTGATAATGGCTTGAATTTAAGTTAAAATGAAAAAGTCGAGTATCATAGTGCAATTGTGCTTTAAACAGAAACATTTGTTTCAAACATGCTCCTGTCATGGTAACATCTTCAAAATGCATCGCTGGATTGCCACAAATTACAGGAACATGCCTAGGGCGATGAAAAGTTTCCGGCCACGATTATGGTCTTTGATGTGGTTACAAGTGAGGGCTATATCATGCTACCTCACATCTTCGAAGTCGGCTCGAAAGTCAACACCAAAGTGTACCTGGATGTGCTGAAGAGTTGGGTGATCCCCTGGTGCAATCAGGTGGCTGCTGGCAGACCCTGAGTGTGGCAGCAGGATCCGGCGCCGGCCCAAACATCCAAAGGGACCCAGGCTTGGCTTCAGAAAGAGTGCTATGACTTTGCACCCTTCTGTCTCTGCCCCTCTCCTCCCTCAACCAGAACCTGCTGGACGATTTTGTTGGGTCATACGCTGAGAACACCACCAACATAACTTTCTACAACACCAAAGACAGCTTGATCACCACCATCTGCCGAGTATTCAACGAGCTCCTGCCGGCACTTGTGGAAAAGGCATGCTCCCAGTTCTGGACCTGTATTGAGGCAGTGATTGAGACTGAAGATGGCTACAATGAATAGATGTCAGCCCTACTGCATAATCAAGTTATCTGAAATGATTTTTTCCAATAAAAGTTGTAAAATGAAGCTGTAGTGTTGTTTCATTTACGGCGACACTTTTATCGTTCCACCCTGTACAGTGTAGGGGTGGGATTATGCTGCTTGTCAGGTTAGTCGAGGACATTTTCATCGAGAGCATGTTGACGTTTGGATGAACATTGATTTTATTGATTCTTAAAAGACTGTGAAATCTATAACTGCTAGGACTACCCAGCATTGCCCTGGAGTCATTAACTACCATCTAGAAAAGAAAATTTTATTTTTTTTATGCAATCTTACTTTCAGGTTACTACCTGCTCTATGCAGGATATTGAGCACTATGATTTGTGGTTCCCGGACAACATTAGCAAAAGGACAGAGAGATTCTTTATCTTGAGTGACACAGCCAGCATGGAAGTAGTAAGGTCCATAAAACTGTCATAAGAATGCTCATATCATTGCGCAGTCTGGTCTAACCAGAAATAGCAAAAAATACCTAATCTCTCTCTTTCCCCGTTTCTCTTAGCTTAATACTACGTCTCCTTCCTTCCCTCAAAATCTTCGTTAATTTTTTTCTGTATAAAAAGGACACTCTTTTTCGATGAAGCTCTTTTCTATCGCAGATTAAGCTTGGTCTTCTCGACTGAAATACCGATTGGCTTTAGAGATGCATTTTACTCGTTTATTCACTATTCCACACACACACACACACATACACACACACACACACACACACACACACACGTATATATATATGTATATGGTTGGTTGGTTGGTTGTTTTTGTTTTACAGCATATCAACCTTTTCCAAGTTATTTAATGCCGAATCCAAAAGATTTTGAAGAAAATTTTTTTAATAGAATATATTTGTTTTTTTTAAGTTGGTTTCTATTTAACCCATAGTTGGGACCCTAACAGGTACTACCACTCCGGGTCAGAGTGGACTTAGGAGCAATGGTAATTAAAGGGTGGCTCCACACTCCCCAAAGCCCGCAAGCTGTTGTATATTATATATATATATATATATATATATATATATATATATATATATATATATATATATATATATATATAACTCAAATGACCTTGTAATATATACATAATTATAAAACGCAAATGATCCTGTAACGATGTATGTAACCCACTTTTCCAGTTTACGACATCCGGTTGTGCATGCGCGCATGACCTGCGCACTGAAATATTAACGTTATTATTTCGAAATTATTATTTAACATGGGAAGAGTGGGGTTTAAAATAACTTAAACGTAATACAGAAATGAACGATGTAAAAAAAAAAAAGCAGACAGTATTAACAATTGTTTATTTGGATAATTTAAACGCGAAAAACAAAAACAAAAGAACAATTGGGATGCTGAAATATTAACGTTATTATTTCGAAATTATTATTTAACATGGGAAGAGTGGGGTTCAAAATAACTTAAACGTAATACAGAAATGAACGATGTAAAAAAAAAAAAAGCAGATATATAAAAATTTGAATTTAACTATAATAAGTATTATAGTATCTGTTCAGTGCACATTTACCTATAAGTATGGCCAACCACTTATAATTCAGTAACTGTAATTTATTTTTCAAAAATAATCAATTATAATAAACAGAACGACTCAAAGAAATCTATCTGTATTCTTTTTTTCATTTTAATATACTTTCATAGAAATGTTTCTGTTATGTCATAAAAAACTATTTTCTTTATGTCACAAGTGTCACGCTCATACATGAATTCCATAGCTAATATAACATACTGACCCAACGGGTCACGGGTAGTCTAGTATGTATACGTATGAATAGATTGGTAAATAGACCGACAGTCAAAACGATATTAAGACATAGAGAGAGAGAGAGAGAGAGAGAGAGAGAGAGAGAGAGAGAGAGAGAGAGGGAGAGAGAGAGGGAGATAGATAGATAGAGAGAGAGAGAGAGAGAGAGAGAGAGAGAAAGAGAGAGAGAGTGAGTGAGTGAGTGAGGGAGAAATAAATAGATAGATAGATAGATGGAAAGAGAAAGAGGAAGAGAGAAAGAGAGGGAGAGAGAGAGAGAGAGAGAGAGAGAGAGAGAGAGAGAGAGAGAGTATCAGTACTGATATAACGTAGTTATTGCATATCAACACTCAGGATCCACACATTGTATGCAGATAGTTATGAGGAAACAAAGACAAGGAGAGAATTCGACTCACTCACTTTTTTTTCATTTGAAACAACAGACATTTATTTACAGGTACTTCCTTATAACGCCTTGTCTCTTGTTCAAAAGTCTTCATGTACTCCAATGTGCTTAACAAGACTCTGCCTATCGACCACATAGTACTCTGTCTTAGTCCGGTCATGTTTAGGACATGTCTTTTACTGTTGCTCTCAGAACATGTGTGTAACACGTCTATTTCTGTTTTTCTCGGGACACATTTTTAGTTTTTTATAGTTTTTTTTCTTTGCTTCGCCATCGCTGAGACGTCACCTCGCACATGGCTCGGTCATTTGCATACATTGGCTGTTGCACAGCTGCTACTGGTACTGCTGCTGCTGTCATACGTGCGTCCACACTTTGTTACACTGACGGACAAAGTAATGTGATAGATATATAGATAGGCTGATATACAGCCTGAAAAATAGAAAGATGGATGGAAAAACGGACAGATTGATAGATAAGCAGCCAAGACGATAGGCAGACAGACAGATAGGTAGGTAGATATGTATGTAAGTAGTACGATATCTACTGTAATATGGACAAACAAATAAATAGATAGATAGATAAATAGATAGATGGAAAAACGGACAGATTGATAGATAAACAGAACGATAGACAGACAGATAGACGGATAGATAGACAGACAGACAGATAGGTAGATATGTATATAGGTAGTACAATATTTTTTTTACATCGGCATCACCACTTATCAAGGTCAAGAGGCTACTCGAGGATAAGGGTTAAAGAGTGTACAGTAGAAATTGGACAATATAGTAACCGTTAGTAATGGAGATTCGGTAAATTTGTTAACTTAAAACTTGTTTATGTTAGACTTGAAGGCAACCATATTGTAGTCAGCTGGAAAGCAGAAAAACGGAAGACGATTCCATAGGCGTGCAGTTCTAAGAAAGAAGCTTTGCTCATGGAATCTACGTTTAGGTTTAGGCACAGATAAAGAGTGGGGGAAATTAGTGATAGTGTTTTCTGCTAGACGAGTGTTTCTTGCGAAAGTTTGGCGAGGGGGGGGGACCACAGAATGGAGCTCAGCCGAGGACTTGCCATGAAAATAACGATACAGCAGAGACAAACTCGCAACATCTCTTCTGTGAGAAAGAGGTTGCAGGGAAGAGAAAAGGACATTCCCCACAAGGCTACAAAGTATATTTTGAACTCTATCAAGTCAGGCTAAGTCCTTTCTAGCAGTTCCTGCCCAGATGTGGCAGCAGTACTCCATCCTTGGACGTACCTGGCTCTTATATAGATAGAGAATTGCATCAACAGTGAGATATCTACTGGATCGATAGAAGGATCCCAGCATTTCTCCAGTGGCCTTGGCAATGGATTTAATGCATGTGTTCCATTTAAGATCAGGAGTAAAGGTCAAGCCCATAAGCTTGTCAAAACATGAGGCCTCCCCAAGACGAGACCCATTCATTTCAATTGATGCCAGATGGGGATCAGAGCGTTGATGATGTAAAGATAAAAGCTTGGTTTTAGATGCATTAAAAGTAACAAGCCACCTCTTTCCCCATTCTACCACTTGCTCAAGATCAGATGTCTACTGTATATATGAACAAACAAACAAACAATCAAACAAACAAACAAACAAACAGATAGATAGATAGATAGATAGATAGATAGATGGAAAAACGGACAGGCAGATCGTGTAGATAGAGAGTCAGATAGATAGACAAATAGATAGATAGTTTTACAGGGTCGATTTAATGGACATACACCAAATATTTGGAGAAACGTGTTCCCATAATTTGTAATGCAGACCTCACCACCGAAACGAGTTGTTTAGAAAAAGAGAAAAAATACATCACTTGCACCAAGCATAAATTAACATTTGTTCCTTTATCTACCCGCCACCTCTCTCTCTCTCTCTCTCTCTCTCTTTCTCCCTCTTTCTCTCTCTCTTTCTTTCTTTCTTTCTCTTTTATGTCACTCTCTCTTTCTTTCTCTTTTTCCTTCTCTTTCTTTCTCATTCTCTCTCTCTCTCTCTCTCTCTCTCTCTCTCTCTCTCTCTCTCTCTCTCTCTCTCTCTCTCTCTCTCCGCCCTATTAAGTTAATGGAGTTTATTTTATGAACTGAAAATTATCAATATCACATAATAGTGGGAGAGAGGTGTGGCCTTTATCGAATTGGGACTCCATACCTGAATGTCTTTTAATCTAGCACGTACTAGTTGCCGTTATATCCACATAACTTTGATGGGTGCGACCATCGAACCAGAGTAAAGCTAAAATCAAACTGACCAAGAAAAGCAAGATTCTTTTTAGCTGAATACAATTTAGTCGTGCTCAAAATGAACAAGATCAACTTCCATAATTTTATTTTATATTTTTTTAAGGTCGCATGTATAGTTACAGCGAGGAAGGTGGGAGACCGAGAGCATCCTTAGTTAGTGATAATATCACGCAGATTAGAAACCTGACCAAAGGCATCTCGACTCGAAACTGTGCATGCAAAACAAATAATAATTCAAGTCAACATTATTTAAAAATTTTTAATTCACCCTCCTCTCCAAACATGACACATTGCCACTGAGATGTAAAGGGATACTAAGAATTAGAGGCTACACTTATAGGGGGCATTCTAAGTGGGGAGTTATGCAGCCAGATCTTTGTTCACGTTACATTTAAACGTCTCCTTGTTGGTACAGTCATGAAAATAAGGAGCAGGGAGGGAATTCCAAAGATTAGCAGTTTGTTATCTGGGGACAACCTCTGTGAAAGGGATGGGATTTTGCTGATTGTTGGATTAGTCAGGTGTATTTATATCGAGGCGGGGGTAGGGGACAAGAGCAGCAAATTCGTTGGAGCATATTCTATTGAAGTACTTATAAAGCCAGCCAGCGGCATTAACCCTAGTCTGGTTGAACTACTTCTCCCGAAAGAGGAGTATAAAATTCATAAGCGATCTCCAGTCGCATTTATATCTCTGTTAGAGATATAACAACGTTAAGTTTTTGCAGTTCCTGCAAGCACATGTTAGCATCTTCCTACATGCAACACTTTTTTTTTTTTTTTTTTTACACGGTGGTCACCACTTATCAAGGCCCGGAAGCCACTCGGGGATAAGGGTTATTGCATGTACAGTACGTTAGTGTGGAGATTTATTGAAGTGTTTACTTGAGGTGGCGGTTCATTAGGAATTTGTTTACGTTGGACTTGAAGACATCCAGGTTGTAGTCAGGTGGGAAGCAGGCAGACGGAACAGAGTTCCACAGGCGTGCAGTTCTAAGAAAGAAGCTTTGTTCATGGAATCTACGTTTTGATTTAGCCACAGATAAAGAGTGGGGAAAATTTTTGACAGTGGATTCAGCTAGACGGGTTTTTTCATGAAAGATTGGCGAGGGGGGACCAGAGATTGGAGTTCATACGAGCACCTGCCATGGAAATAACGATAAAACAAGGATAGGCTTGCAACGTCTCTTCTGTGGGAGAGAGGTTGCAGGGAAGAGAAAAGGTCATCCCCCACTAAGCCACGAAGTCTTGGTATTCCCAGATGGTTTCCCATCTTGTACTAACCGGGCTCAACATTGCTTAACTTTGGCGATCTAATGAGAATTGGTGTTGCAACTTGTAAAACAAGCACATGGATACAATATTGTGGTGATTGGACAGAGGCTAGAGCTTAGTGGATCTACCAGATTAGAGATTATTTTTTTTAGCTCTGTCTAAGAGGGAGAGACTTGTGCTTTGTCCATCAACCCAGATGTGGCAACAATAATACTTCATGCATAAGCGGATAGTGGCTTTGTAGAGATATGCAGCAGAAACAAATAGAACTCTTTTCTTGTGCGTCAGTGTCTCCCCTGACTGTGCAATATGGCACATACTGACCAATCAGAGGCATAGCGCAGGGACCTTCCTTACCCCCTAAGGAACTCTAACTGCTTCCGTTCCGAACGAGAAAAACTCTTCTTTTTTTTTTTCCAGCCAGACGCCAAAGAGAGCGGACCTGTTTTCTCACTCTCTCTCTCTCTCTTTGCCTACACCAGTATCGACGATTCCCACTTGGGAATAACTACCGGGCAAAGGCAGACAAGTTTTATCCTAGTTATATCTTTTTGGCATCTTACCCTGACTCGCTTCAATAAACCTTTTCTTTGTTAACTTTTACGAAGTTGTTCGTTCGTTTATTCAGTAGCTTGTGTCGAATTATTTATTTAATTAGGGAGTGTCCGAAAAGCACTAACTCAACTCCCTAAAGATATAGGATACTGGCAGGTATGAGAAGTTTTCTAGCACAGTAAAGAGAGCCCACTTTCCTAGCAGCAGCCTTGGAAGTATCTTCGATGTATTTTTTCCAGTTTAGGTTGCCTGTGAATGTTAAGGTGACGAGGTTGAATATTTGCCTCCCTGAGGGAGGTTGCTATTGGCCATAGTAATCGGTTGCTGGAAAAGTTTCTTATAACTGTTAATGGAATTGTACTTTGTCTTGGTAGAATTAAATGTTATCTATGTTCTTATTCAAACTATAGACTAGCGGTTCAAATAAAAAGAAAAAAAACAAACACAATTATTTTGGAGAGAAACTGGAGAGCAGAACATTCCTTGGTTCGTGACGTCATTAGTTCGGAATAATGGGCACGAGAATGAATATTGTTTTAACAAAAAGGAATGCTGTTGGAAAATCAGATATTATATGACTGAAGAAGCAATGGGTCAGAGGGAGAAAATCATATTATATGAAGAAACAATGGGTCAGAGGGGGAGGAGAAGGAAGTCTGACAGAGAGACAAATAGGACAGAGGTGTTAGAGATTACACAAAGGTTCAGGGACTCTCTGTTTATCTGAGAAAGGGGAAATAAATTTACGATTTTGATTAAAAAAAAAAAAAAAAAAAAAAACACTGTTATTTTTGGTATTGCATTCAAGGGGAATAACTCTTTCCCGGTCCGATTAAGTTACATTCCTGGCACCAAGAACATAGAATTTCTTTTTTGATAAACCCATATTAATCTGTGTTTGATCAGCTGCATTCAATAAATTCCTTCTCTGACGACATAATTTCTTATCCAGTTCTCTCTTTTTTTATGAAAATTGCTTCAGACAAGGCATGAAGCCACCTGATGTAAGGAGATAACAAGAACGAAAGATGATTATCACAAAGGCAGGAGATGCTTATTGACCTTAGATTTGAAAACACTAATGTAATGTAGTTGTTGGGGTCTTTTTTGAATGGCGGTGTCACCACTTGTTGGGGGAGTCACCACTTTGTGGGGAAACCCCAACAAAAATATGAAAATAAAAGGTGGCCAGAAATGGCATAAAGACAAAGGCGAATTTTAAAAGTTCAACATGATATTTTATTTAACAATATAAGAAAGGCGAATGATGAGCGTCATGAAAGCGATAAAGCTAAAATGTTCAGGAAAGGAATATTTTGGCAATAAAATTAATAGTAATTGTCTGTATTTTTGAGATGAGGTGTTTTCATTGATTGAGATTGTCGGACTGACTTCCTCATCTTGGTTGTAATCGTCACAACGTTTCGGCCGTTTTGCCCTCCTTCATCAGGTGTTTTGTATCGAACTGGGGAACCGTTTGTTAGGAGTCTTGAATTACTATTACAGGGGTACCGTGTTCGGACTCCAGCTAGGCTCTGGGACATAGTTCCCCAGTTCGATACAAAACACCTGATGAGGGCAAAACGGCCGAAACGTTGTGACGATTACAACCAAGATGAGGAAGTCAGTCCGACAATCTCAATAAGTAAAGTTAATGTTTGTATTTTCTTGTATGGTCACTAGGACTCTATGTATGTATTTGTATTTAGTCTGATAGGTTTCGTGAAGAGTTCGTTGATAGAGGGTGTTCCAAGATAGAATTGACACATTGCCGGCCGGCTAAAAGATACGATAGTTCCGTATTTGTGTGTTCACCTGTTCATAGTAGTAGTTTGCTGGACCAAAGGGAAACCGGTTAGAAAAGAAAGAAAAGGCAAAGACTTCAGTGCGTTTCCGTGTTGTCATGAGCGTGATAAAGAATGTTCATTTTCAGGGTACAGCACGTAGAAATAGATAGTAGTTAGGGAGAGAAGTTTGTTTTGTACTCACGTTAGGCCTGGGGGCCAACCCCCCCCCCCCCCAGCGATGTTTGCTGTTCAGCAGACCAGCTAGAAAGAGGCTGATGGTTTCCGGTTTTGCCTTTTATAAACTCTGTCACGTGATAGAGACATGATTAGTAATTGGACAAGGTGGAAATGAATTTCAAATCTCGAAGCCGCGAGATGTAGCTCTGCTTGTTAGTAAAGGCTGTCAGCTGCTACCAGTTCTTACGATCGCGAAATTGCGTGTACGTAAACCATGGATGTATATGGAAACAAAATGTTGCTTGTACAATCACTTAATATTTGTAGCGAGTCGCTACATAATCATTACATGTTGACACTTGGGACCTACATGCTGTATGCAGACAGTCGCAAAGACAAACAAAAAGAATTCAACTTACTTTTTTTATTCAGTTAAAACAACAGGCAATTATTTACTGGTACTTTCAGAATAATGCCTTGTTTTTTGTTCAAAAGTCTTCTTGTACTCCAATGTGCTAAACAAGACTCTGCCTTGTTGAACACGTAGTACTCTGTCTTTGTTCGGCCATGTTTAGTAGACATCTTTTTCAGGCAATGTGTGTAAGATGTCTACTCCTGTCTCCTTCAAACCACATTTTTCTTTTTTATAATAATTTTTTTTCCCTTTTCCCTGCTATGACATCACCTCGCACACGGCTTGGTCATTTGCATATGTTGGCTATCATACCGTTGGGTCTGTGTTCTTTTACACCAAGACTGCAAGAAAAAGAAAAAGTGGAGGGACAAATCAAATTACAGATACGTTTATGCATTAAGATACAGAAACGTATCTGTAATTTGATTGGTCCTTCCAGTTTTGTTTTTTCTTCGAGAACCTTCAAATGGGACAAAGATTCACTAGCTCAAATATAACAACAGTCTTCCATACATGGTCCAATAATTAGATTTGTGGAGACAGAAAATAGTGTCAGGTGAGAGAAAGTGTTTACAGATATAACCAAGTTTACAAGAAGCAGAAAAAGCAATGGATATAATATATAGAACTCAAAGAAAGATTTAATGAGAAAGAAAGACCAAAAAGTTTCAGAATTGATTTCTCTTCCAGAGCAGATCCATCCCTGAGAATTTCAGGGAGAAAAGGAATATGCATACGATTGAAAGATACAAGCTGAATCTTAACGGAGTAAACAAAACAAGCCGTTTTATACTCCAATTGTTTTTTTGATCACTCCACAAGGAGTTTCCTTTCATTTTGTTTCATCGCTGGCTAGACATGACCACATAGAACTCAGCTGTCAGGGTTGTCTTTCCATCAGAAATTTGGTCTTCACCTTTATCTTTTCCATTGTTTCCATGCCCATTCTGTCGCTGTAGATGTCCACCTGCTGTCTGTAAATATCTAAAAAAAAAAAAAAAAAGACTTGTTCATTAATGTTTAGTTGTTCGTATGATGATGATGTCATTTACTCCAGTTTGCTGCTTGATCCAGATGTTTTTTTTTTCTATCACATAAACATTCCATTCACTTTTAGCTTTTCGGTTGCTGCATTATTAAGTGCATTATTAAGTGCATTATTAAGTGCATTATGTTTCACTTTCATACGACCACAACATGTATGATGCATTCATTGAACACTTTCTGTTTAATATTCAAAGTGGATTTTCTACACACACACACACACACACACACACACACACACACACACACACACACACACACACACATATTCAAGCACGTCTGATTGAACACGACAGCGTTATTCTTTTTTCCGATTTTTCTGGATCGCTTTTCCATTCGCCAAGCAGTCTTTTTTATATCAGCTAGCATATAGTATAAAATGGTGTCCAAAAGTTGTTGTTCAGCCATATTCTTCTCAAGCGCTTTCTATCAGTGCATCTGATTATCACCAGGAGCGATTGTTGTTGTTGCCGTTTTCTTTTACTTTTCCTTTAAGGTTTGGTGTAGTTATAGTTTTTTTTTTTATTGGTTAAAAGGTAGGTGCAGGATGTTTAGGGGCAAATTATTTTTATTTTAATTTCGATTTTCTTATTTTATTTTCATATATATATATATATATATATATATATATATATATATATATATATATATATATATATAATCCAATACGGCGATGTAAGATTATTTTCCCCACATAGGTTTAATAATAATATGTATGCGTGTATGTGTATGCATGCATGCATATCTGTTTATGCATATGATTATGTATGCATGTATGTATGCGGGAATGCATGTATTATATATGTATGTTCCTTGCCTGTGGCTATGTATGCGTATATGTGGGTGTTAATTGTGTATGCATATATATCTGTATACTTATGCACATAATTTTTTTATGTAGAAGCTTCTATTTGTCTGTGGTATACAATATAAATATTATTATTATTTATACTATTATTATTACTATTATTATTATTATTATTATTATAATAAATATTGTCATTATTATTAACTAGCGGGGGTACCCGGCATTGCCCGAGTGTTTGTTTCCGGGACGGGGGGGGGGGAGTTTTAAAAAATGTTATGGTAGGTAAGTAGGAAGGATCAAACCCGGAGTCATGAGTAAAAGTAGGAAAATAAAGTGTGAAAAAAAACAAAAACAAAAAAAACATCTGCAACGTTAACAGGTCGGCCACCAAGAAAAGTCCATTCCAGTTGTTTAGGAAAAAAAAAAAAAAAAAAAAAAACAACTACGGTAGGTCGGCGCGAACGTGAAAATATAATGTGAATTGTCCAGCACGCTAACCACTACACCACAGAGCACTGCAGCTTAGTTTAGTGATATAAATAACTTCACATGAAAGAACTACGAAGCCAAACCGGTGTTCTCTTCTCAACTGTTCCTTGTGAACGATCCCCAAACAGTGTTAAGTGGTGGCAGGGGGAGGAGGAATTTATTAGCGAGAAAATATTTTACCACTTCCATTGATCTTAATCGATTTTGGCCGTGACTTCTCAGCAGAAAAAGTATAGAAATCTAAGATTATCGAGGAATTTGAGAAATAATAAGCCTATAACACACCTCAGATATTGTTCTGCCGTTTGTGCATATTATATTTGCATGAAATATCTTGATTTTTAATCCTATTAAGGTCAAAATCCGACGGGAAAAAATGAGTTCATTTTATTTATATAGAGATTAATACGTGCAGAGAGTTTTTTGGGCCGAGAGCACATACATTTAAGTACCTGCTCTGATATTATCCACGATCTATGTATGAGAATTCCTTCGGGAACGAGACAGTTTATATTTTCCTTCAGGACTGAGACTATTTTTATTCTCATTTAATTATTAATTAATGTTAATTTTATTATTATTGGTTCACATGGAGCTTTCACACAAGTCAACAAACGATCTGATTGGAAACCTGTGGTGTTCTCTGGAAGCTGAGTGACAACAAGTCTCCCCAGACGTCCAACTCTCTCCACCTCCTTCGATAGCATTTGCAAATGAATTTGCATCATCGCAACAGCTTCTTACCATTGATTTCTCGCTGGCAGTGGCCATTGGCTTATACTGGTATTTGAGTGGCACTAAGCCTCCCCAAGGCCTCAGTTCTCTTTGCGCTTGTCCAGCCGAGGTCTGGCCAGCACTCTCTCCTCGGTCTTTCAATCCTTCTTGGCTCTTTGGTATCACTTTTCTATTCGTAGGAACGGTGGTGAGACATTGAGGGGATGCATGGCGGGGGTGTAGAACTTGTAGATATGCAGCTTCGGTGTTCTTCATTCCCTGTAACGCTTATTTGTTATATTGTCTTCTTGTATTATTCTCTGCATTAAAGGGTTTTCCTTAATATTTCAGCCGTTTTCATTATCGTTAGTCATTTTATTTTTGCAGTTATTCCTCTGATTCCAATTTCTGACATTCTCTTTTCAAAGTTTTTCGGAATTGTTCCTAGTGCTCCTACTATTATCGGTACTATTTTGATTTTCTTCATCATCCAAATCCCTTTTAACTCTCTGGTTAGTTCTGTGTATTTGCTTCGTTTCTCCTTTTCTTTCATACTCACACTGTTGTCAACTGGGACAGCAAAGTCTATGATTTGACAGGATTTTTCTTTCTTGTTAATTATTACGGCATCTAGTCTTCTTGCTTGGATGGGTTTGTCCGTCTGTATGTCCATGTCCCATAGGATTTTGTAGTTCTCGTTTTATTATTATTATTATTATTATTATTATTATTATTATTATTATTTATTTTCGTCCTTATCCTGTGCGCCATCTTTATAGAGGGGGGAACGAAATTTACTCCCTATTAAAAAGCCGACATTGTCTCTAACTCTGCCCTCATCGGGAGTTTCATTATTATTATTCAAATCTATCACCCTTGTTATTAATACTTTACTGTACTATCATTATGATAACTATTAATTACATTATTTCTACTGTTTAACAATTTTGTTTCAATTTCAACTGCGTCTCATTTTTGCCATTTGAATTAAACGCTATTACGTTGCAACAATTTAAAAAATAATAAAAAAAATAAATAAGAATACAATCTTCTTCAACAAACGGCTAAAATAATCTACATGATTGCTAGGAATGAACGCTGTCCATACTACAAATTTCCAGTTTTTTCAATGGCTTTCTTTTTCTTTTTCATTTCAATACTTTTTTGTGACCAAGAGTGGAGGTCCGCTTGAAATATAAAAAATTACAATAAAAATATTAAATACAAAAAGTAACATCGTTTTCATGCTTCAAAAACCTCATAACCTTTTAATCACTATATATATATATATATATATATATATATATATATATATATATATATATATATATATATATATATATATATATATATATATATATATATATATATATTGTTACGAGCTGGGAAAAGCTAAGTCAGGATGATCACCCCTGGTTAGAATCTTTGCCTCTAAAATGGCGCTTCACTCTACGTTATCGTAACACAGAATAAAAACAAAATAAAAATATCTAAAGTGCCTCGGGTGCGGATTTGCGCCCTAGAATGACACGTTATCTAAGGTTCATGAATAACTCATTTAACCTTGAACAATTCAAATGCAAAGCAAGAATGACAACACGTGGATAAAATATCATAAGGGCTTTATTAGACATATGATTGGAATTTAATGTAACGCCTCAATAGGTTGGGGTGAAGTCGAGCAAACGAGAAATTAAGCAAAAAAAAAAAAAAAAAAAAAAATGGAATCAAACACAAAAAAGGATAAAGTAAAAACAACTTGACATGAATATCGTTCTGGAATAACAGTCCCCAAAAAATTAACATGGATGGAGGCGGGAGTTGGGTTTGGGAGCTGGGGTATTAAAAACAGGGTACTTAACTGCCGATAAAATATGTCGCATGGTCAGTGTAGCTTCTCTCTTTTGTGCTTTTTTTTTTGTTTTTTATCATCATTATTTTAAAAAGTCTGTGAATGCAGATACATTCTTTTTCCAATTCATCAACATTATCTCATCGACCCAAAACTTGTACGCGATGTGCGTCATTTTACATCGTTCCATGTGGGCATCATTTCCACGCTGATATTTTCTTTTGGCAGTTGAATATTAAGTTTCTTTTTTATGGGGTCTTAGTAAGACAGCAAAAGAACCTTCATTTTATCCTCCAGACATTAGGGAGATGATTCGTCCATCATATCTGGTCATTGGTTCCTTCCATTGCTTTTTTGGCATGGCGGTGCGAGGAATTTTTCCATCCGCTCCCTCATGGTGTCGACTCCAGAAAGACGTTTTTTTTTTTGTTATTTATCCCACTTAAAGATTTTGTTCCTCCTCTCCCCTTCCTTTCTCATTGCTGCTACTACTTTCTGGTGCATCGGTTTTTACCCAGTGAGAGAGGAGGAGTGAACGAAGGGAAAGAAAAGGCCGGGTGTTAAAGGTGGTGGCAGGCTTCTCGTTGTAGCGCTGTTGTGTATGAGGGAGGGGAGGGTTGGTAGGATTCTTGTTGCTAGCGATGTCGTGTGTGAGGGAGGGGGGTGCTTGGTAGGTGTCTACGTTTGATTTGGGGAAGGAGGAATGGGGAGGGGGGTCGCTACTCGCAGATATTTATTCATTTATTTATTTATTTATTACTCTTTTCTTTTGTTTCTTTTCCCCTCTGCACCTATATCATTACAATACACACACACACACACACACACGTGCGCGCGCGCACACACACACACACGTGCGCGCACACACACACACACACACACACACGTGCGCGCGCACACACACACACACGCACACACATACACACATATATGTGTTATAGTTTGGAGATGAATAAATTTATAACATATTCATTCATATTCCTTCCAAGAATTCAACATCAACAGCTGTTTAGTGTACGATCCTTTCAGAGAGAGAGAAAAAAATGAACCTTTTAGATATCAAGAAGAAGGAGAAGGTGGGGAAAGGGGGAAGATGGGGAGGGTGAGAAAAGGGAAGAAGAAGAAGAACTTCATTTACGCCTCCAGCTGACCACCAGGTTTGTACGCATGTGTGTGTGGTCACCGCTCCCTGTTCTCTTCAGGTGTGTGCGTCAATCCCTTTCATTTCTTGTCGTTAAGCAGAACTTGCTTGTATGTGCGGAAGAACATTCTTTCCGAACAGGTTTTTCTTCCGCTACAACTGCTATATTAAGGCCAGCTGCTTTATTTGATTTTGTTATTGTTATTTTTTTAAAAAAACGCTGATTTAAACTCTATCTTCTGTAAGAAGAATGATCCTCCTTTCTCCTCCCCACCCTGGAATCTTATTGGTTGAGCTCTTTTGAAAAATGTAATTGTTGAATCTTTTTTTTAAGAGGGAATGACATGTTTTTCACATTAATCTATTATATAAAAGGTAGTTGTCTGTGCTTATATGTGTTTGTATTTCCAGCTAGGGTAAAAATGAATCTACAAAACAAAGACTCACAAAGTTGGTATATCCTTGATCAACGTTATTCTGGATGAATAATATCTAAAATTTAGGAAAAAGTTATTCATTCTCTGAGGGTCAACTTGGCCTGGCCTCGTCAGGGCGGGGTGTTTTTTTTTTAGTGTTATTATGTATACTAATTAGAAAAGAAACTGCTGTTGCATTCCATGAGGAATCTATTATATAAAAGCGAGTTTGTTTTTGTGTGTGTGTGTGTGTGTCCAACTAGAGAGGAATAGGCTGTATGGAGAAAAAAAAAGGAGTTTGAGGATAGAGAAGAGAAAACAGAAGAAGGAGTTTAATATAAGTATGATATATTTTGGCCAGTTCTATTTCCATTTCGTGGTTTGTAAATGGTCGCAGGAGGAGGAGGAGGAGCAGGAGGAGGAGGAGGAGGAGGAGGGAGATGAGGCGGAAGAGGGTCGTTTTCTTTACCGTTACTTATACATAAAGTTTTTTTAAATGCTGCTCCTGCTCCACACCTTTCTCCTCCCTCTCCCTCATCCACCTCTTTCTCCTCTTCTCTACATCCATCTTCCCATCCACATGCACCTCTACCACTTCTTTACCCCCACCAATTCCTCTATATTCTCCTTCTCTTCACCCCCTCCCCATCTTCCACCTCCATATGTACCCCTCCTCCTCCACCCCTTCCTATTATTTTTTTGAAAGCCAAACATGTCTTTGTTCTAAAGTCTACCAGCACCATAATTTAGTTGTTTGAATCTGCGACGAATAAAAAAAAATGTGTCAACCACCTCAGCAAAAAACGATCTACTCAGTGATGAAGAATATGAACTTCATCTTGCATGATCGACAGCTGACCTTCTGACTGTAATATGACACAGGATCAATGAATCAATCGACGGGGGTCTTTGTTTCTAGAACAATAGCTCTTAACAAAGGCCTTTGATAGGGTTTAGCAACAAAGTTTGTCTCACAAACGTTCTAACTATGGAATATCTGAAAATGTCTTCTCGGTTATTAAATGCTTTCTCTCTCATAGGTTTATAAAAGTGGTCGTGGATAGGCAAAAGTCTGAAGCACATAATATCAACATCGGCATACTTCCAGGATCCATTTTGAACCCAACCCTCTTCCTGATCTTTATCAATTTTATATTACAATGATACCAGTTGCATATCTCGACACCTGGTATGAGTTATTGTAAATAAATGAGCATATGGAAGCAAGAAGAGCAGATGAAGAAGCTTAAATTAAAACTTTTATTTCGAATGGGTTAGTGAGGCTGTTAATTGTCAAGATATGCCATTGTCGATAGCCGGTTTAATAAAGATATCAGTCTTTATTTCTAGAGCTGTTGATTGCATTGTTGATTGCTGGTGTTGACGGCAGTGACTTTGCTGCTGATTGTTGAGAAGATCGTGATGGCGGTGATGACTGTACTGCTGATTGTTGAGAAGATGATGACGGCGGCGATAGTGCAGCTGCTGATTGTTGGAGAGATAATGATGGCGATCATGCTCCTTGAGGCCTTGATTCACATTTCTGCTACTGTCGGTACCCAGTTGAATTTATACTTTGCACATGAACCTAGTTTAAGACACAAGAGTCTCGGGCGGTAGGGAGTTATTTTTTTTTTTATTTCAGGTTGTGTTAGTTTCTGTGTCTTGACTCATGGTAAGGAGTTATCTGTTTAGGGAGTATGTTCACTTGCCCATTTTGAATTAATGCTGATAAATTTGTTGATATATCCAAATAAAAATTATACTCCATGGTATTCCTTGAATTAATTATTCATGCCAATATACGTCCTGCGAGACCCCTGATGTGATGTTCACACTTCAGACGTGATTGTTTTTAAGACAAATAGCCCTTTGTAGTATTTTTCCTGTTAAAATAGATTGTGAATTGTACTGATAACGAGGACACAGAGAAAACAGTCTTTGATGTCCTCATATGTGTTAAATATGCCCGATTGGATTTATGTCTACGAACAGGGCTTGTTTCCAGTGTCGACATTACTGTCACTATTGCTGCTTCTGTTAATTCTGTATTTTATTGGTATTCACGTTTTATGTATGTAAATCTGGAGAGATATGCAATATAACACCAATGATCTCCTAAATCATATTCTAAGAACATTTTTCAACATTTATGCAGACGACACTACTGTCTATGGCAACACTCTGAAGAGCATTGTTGATCAAAATCTTTTTGAATCTTTCTCTTCCAACCTGAAGCACTTGGTGCAATGGAGAAAAAAGGTGGTTGGTTACTTTTAATACATCTAAAAGCAAGCTTCTCTCCTTTCAGAACCAATGCTCGGATTCTCATTTTGCCCCAAATTTAATGAATGGTTCTCTCCTTGAAGACACCCCCCTCTCTTTAGGCAGGTTTTGTTAAGCTTCTAAGACTGACTTTTACTCTAGACCTGAAATGAAAATTTACATCGAATCTGTTGCTAAGGTCACTGGGGGAAAGGTTGGATCATTCTACTGCTCCAGAAAGTATCTCACTTCTGATGCAATTCTTTACCTGTATAAGAGTCAAGCACGTCCTAAGATGGAATATTGGTAACACTTCTGGGAAGGTGTCACTCAGAGCAGTCATTCCTGCATTGACATCATACAAAATCGGCTTTGAAACCATGTGATAAGATGTTTGCTTCAATTCTCTCCAGCCTCTTTCTCAATGAAGAGACGTTGCTAGGTAATCATTACTATTATCGACGTAAATTATTTCAAGAGAAATACAGTTAGGAAATTAGTATAAAAAAGTTTAAGAGGTTAATGTATTTTGCTTGAAGTTACATTTTACTACTACCTAGTTTACCTACTCATTTACAGCCATGTGATATCGCAACTTGTCTTGAAATGAATAAAAACCTTAAAACAATTTCAGTAAGTTAAAAACATACAGATCTGTCCAAAATTAAATTTTAATGCGTTTGATAACAGTTATTTTGAGGTGGAAACATTATTATGTATTTACGTTTCATGCCAAAAGTTAGTATACATTCCAAAAATTATGAAAAAAAAAAAAAAAAAAAAGGATCCAGTAGAAAAATAATTACAGGTAAAAATAGAATTTATTGAATTATCGAGTTTTATCGTATGTTTTAATGTGGAAATGTAAATTTATAGAAAGCAATACAATGCAGAGATGTAACGGATAAACATAAACTGAAGCAAATTAAGATATAATGGTGGAATAAACTATGCAGAATATAAGTATTTTTGTTTTTGTTTTTGTATTTGCAGTGTGTTCTTAGTTGCGTCAGCATAGTCAGTTGGAAGTTCAGTAACAACAACAACACCAACAACAACAGCAACAGCAGCAGCAACAGCAACAACAACAACAACAACAGAAAAGGAAATAAAGAAAAAAAAGAGGAACGCATGACCTGTTATGCATAGACAAAAGGAGCCATGGCATAGACAGAGTACAAGAAAGCCACAAGCATAATAGAATGCCTGAGAATGTACAAAATATCAGGCAAGATTATCAATTCGACAGAAAGTGCAATGAGAACATGGAGAATTGAACTGACAGCTAAAGGACAATACACAACTGAGGTTAAAATACAAAGAGGTATCTATTACCACTACTGTCCATCATAGCTATGATGCCCCTGAACAATATACTAAGAAAATGCCAAGCTAGATCCAAGTTCACTAATACAGACGAAAGAATGAACCACCTAATGTACATGGATGACCTGTAACTGTTTTCAAAAAGCAAACACAGAACTAGAGACGCTAATAAACACAACCAGAATCTTTAGGCAAGATATCTAAATGGAATTCTGTGTGGAAAAGTGTGCACTGCTAATCATGAGGAGGAGAAAACTAGAAGCAATAGAAAGTATGGTACTATCCAATCAAATGGAAATGAGGGCATTAGGTGAACATGATAGCTACAAATACTTGGGAGTTCTAGAAGCAACAAAAATGAAAGAGAAAATTGGAAAGGAATACCTCAGAAGAACAAGAAAACTCCTCGAAACTAAACTACATAGTAATGTGGTTCTGTTTAGGGGGTCACGATATTAAGATGAAAGAGTTCTCGTTTTCACTGTGAACAGTTGAACTATGCATGTACTCTTTACTCGACGGCAAAAATGTATGGCTTTCATAGTGCCAGACGAATCCTTACTATCATAGATATAGGGGTATTAACTATCTCAAGACAAGTAGAAACTTAAAGGTAAAAACAAATGAGCAGTGTTATTAGCAGTGTCACTCCGGACCATCTATAAATTCAACCAAGGAACTGAGGAATCTCGACCAGAAGACCAGGAAACTCATAACAATGCACAATGCGCAATGCACTACACCCAAAGAATAATACTGACTGACTCTATATGAAGAGGAAAGACGGAGGAAAACACAAAATAGAATTAGAAAAATGCATAATACAGAACATTGAAGGAATAATTACAAAAGCAAGAGACACTGAAGAAACAAACAAGATAGGAAAAGAAGAGATGAGGAATAAGACGAGGCAAGAAAAATGGGAAGAGAAACAAATACATAGACAATTTTTAAGGATTACAAAAGATGAGACAAACAAAAGCACTTGACATGGCTACGAAAAGGAAACTCAAACAGAGAAATTGAATCCCTAATAACAGCTGCACAAAATAACATGATTAGAACCAACCACATCAAAGCAAGGATCGACAAGACACAAGAAAACAGCAAATGTAAACTGTGTGGACAAAGAGACGAAACAATAAACCACATTAGTAAATGCAGCAAACTGACCCAAAATAATATAAAAATATACATGATCAAGTGGAAAAGGCAATACATTGGCAGTTATGTAGACAATTGCATCTTGAACACTCAGAAAATGGTACAAGCACAAACAGGCAGCAGTACTGGAAAATGAAAGTCACAAGATCCTATGGGATATAAATATACAAACGGATAGACCCGTATCCAAACAAGAATGTCATAATAGTTAACAAAGAGGGAAAGTCCTGCCAGATAATAGACTTTGCCATTCCAACGAATCGCAGAGTGAAGATCAAGGAGACCCAGAACTGGTCAGAGAGCTCAAACGGACCTAGAAGATGAAGAAAGTGAAGATAACACCATTAACAGTAGGAGCATTAGGAACACTATCGAAAAACTTTGAAAAGAGAATGGGAGAGATTGGAATCAGAGGGATGATTGATAAGATACAATGGATAACAATAATGAAAATGGCTAAAGTATTAAGGAAAACCCTTGAATGTGGAGAGTAACATATATGAACTACAGGCACAAGCCGAACATACAGAAAATGCTACAGATGTAAAACAAAAGAACATCACATGGAATCATGAAAACTGGAACCGTATAATTGTAAGTAAAACCCCCCTGCGCCCCTGCCTTCCGCCCCCTCCTTTTGTGTGTGTATATGTCACCATAAACTGGCGCTATACTATATAAGTGAGGAGGGTCAAGAAGGATGGAAAGACTGAGGAGAGAAAGCACTAGCCAGACCTCCGCTTGATGAGTGTAAAGAAGACTGGGACCTTGGGGAGGCTTATTGCCACCCAAATTTTAGTGAAGACAAATGGTCGCTTCCAATGAGAAATCAATGGTAAACGGCTATTGCAATAATGCAAACTAATTTGCAAGTGTTATCAAAAAAGGTGATGATTTGGGGAGACGTGTTGTCATCCGGACTCCAGGGAACACCACAGGTTGTTCTCAAAGAGAAATTCTTCATGATGGCCTGTGTGAGAACTCTTAGTGAATAATAATAATAATAATAATAATAATAATAATAATAATAATAATAATAATAATAATAATAAGAAGAAGAAGAAGAAGAAGAAGAAGAAGAAGAAGAAGTAGGGTCTAAAAATACTTTATAAAACACACAAAATAAAAAACAAAAATGTTAAAAGGAAAAGAAAAAATGAAAAGGAAAAAAGAACAAAAGAAAACAATTCATGTATGTAGAAAAGTAACTTTTATTGCCTTTGGTAACAGTTATTTGTTGACTATTTGTTTTTAAGATTTTTTTTTTTTTTTGTCTTTTTCACCCCATTTTTGTTGACTATTCTGCGCCAATAATGGCGAATAATCGAATTGTTTGAAAGGTAATAAGCATGTTTTCTTTAGATATTTCTTTAATATGCACTCACCAAACCTGTTTCATTCGTGGATGAGTGGACTTCAGTAAACTTTATACTTAAATAAATGCATGATCTTTAACCTTAAAGTACAAAAACTGTGTGACTCATCGGCGTTTTCTCACCGTGAATGTAATTCAGTGCACAAGCACGTGAAAATTGACGGCGCTATTCTAATAAAAGGGAAATAACTTCTCTAAAAAAAATGTCTTAAGAGTTGCTTCCCCTGAACTGTTTATATATGACTGATGAGCTCGGTCATATCAGTACTGAAAGTGTAGTATGTTAGTTCGCCCGAAAAGAAAAAATGAGATTCTACTTTTAAGGGTGATTACAGGTAAACGGATAAAAAAAACTTGACAATAAAAATACATGAAACGAAACAACATTATTTTAGAATTTACAATAGGGGAATGCAGTTTCGTATATAAATGACCCACTTTCAACTAGATATTAAGAATAAATAATAGGTACGTGCAAAATGAATAGCGATGCTCAAAATGAATAAACATTTTTACCCCCCCCCCTTTGACTTAAAAATTCACCAAAAAAATCAGGAAATTCACCAATTTTAGTGAAATTTTCAATGACCACGGAATATATTGAACTAATTATTGATATTTAAATCTTAGTAGAAATGTATTATTTTGTTTAAACAAAAAATACCATTTACTAAAGATATTGTTTTCTGTAGTAAAAAAAAAAAAAAAAAATGCATGAATTTATTTTTTTGATTTTTTATGAAAATAAAGCATCGTAAATTATAACAATTAAAAGGAATTATTTAAAAAACAAAAAAAAACAAACTAAATCCGTACTAATGAATTCGATATAACTCGAAGAAAAATTAATTTTTTGAACTACCGATATTACCATTGAATTAAGCATTGTTTATTCAATATTTTCACAAAAAAAAATATAATGATAAAAAATATTTCTACTTTTTTTTTTTAAATTACAGGTTTTGCATAATTTTATACGTAAGATTTTAATATTTTCTTTCCTTGCATGAATGTGAAACTTTCGGCGTAACATATTTTTTATATAATCTTGAACAATAATTAAAAAAAAATTTAATTAAAAAACTGGAAGATAGAAAAATAATTCAATTAAAAAAATGGTAAAAAATAATACAGACGTTCGGGATAGGAATGTTTGGATGCACGTCTGGTGAAAAAAAGAAAACTAGCACTACCTACCTCCTTTTAATTACATGACGTCATTTTCAAACACCCTTTCGACTGGCTAAAATTTTGGGCTTCCGTATAATCCATGTTTACAAAACTCTGGTTGGTTGCGCTTTTGCAAAGAACAGAATCTCTCGCTTTTTGTGTTAATCAAGCTATTTTTGTACAAACAAGGCGTTTTTTTTTTTTTTTTAAATTTAATCCAATATCTTAGGAATTTACTTTACTAATTATCTTTGAAATAGACACAGAAAACTAATATTTATCTTTTTAAAGGATTTTTACAATGAATTTATTTAACTTCAGAATTTAGCTGAATTGGTTAGCTCGCCGTGAAAACATATTTCATAACTTTTTTTTCACGTGTACAAATATTTTTTTTCCTTTGGGAAATTAACTTTAGTCTTTAATCTTTTAAATAGAATGAAAATAATAGTCGGAAACCTGCAAAAAAAAAAATTATGATAAATCAGCTTTCAAAACTATGTCCCCCTATCTTTATTAGCTCATTTTTTGCCCGTACCTAATAAATAACCCATTTTGGTTTTTATTCAAATTTTGTGCATTTCTTTATTTTCGTGGAAATTTAGTGAAAATCAATTGTGTGTGTGTGTGTGTGTATGTGTGTGTGTGTGTGTGTGTGTGTGTGTGTGTGTGTGTGTTGCCATCCAGATTTAGGGTTAATGGATTGGTTATGCATAGGCATATAATAATCTTTATTTGTGTGTGTGTATAGCAATTTAGACCTAGAGTTAGGATTAGGTTATGAGAGCGCATGTCATGTCATGTTTTTAAAAAAAAATATTTTTAATTTTTACTATTAGATTTTTCAGGCTATTTACATGTAAAAACCTATTCTTGGATCATTATTTTTCAATCAGCCAATTCTTAGAATTCATCTTTTGCCATTGTGTTTAACTTTTGAACATTCAATAACTTTTTTCTTTTAACAAGAACTATGAATTTAGTTCATTAAATTGGATGAATCCGTTCATTATTTTCTTATTTGTATGAGAGAAGTGGCGTTGTGCTGCCAAATCATCGGAGGGGCCACTAAGATTACTCGTTCTTGCCGTGGCAGCATAGAAATCGAATTTGCAATCTAATGGAAGATGAGTTCTTCTATTCTCTACAGCTGTGACATAATCAAAAACATAAAAGTGTTAGGAAAAGTAAAGGAAAAATCTGACAAAAAAAAAAAACGGAAATAAGTTTATCAGCAGAACAAAGGTATAGGAAGTTTTTAAACAACGTACACAAAAGGAAGCTGAAATAGGATTGTTAATCAAGATGTGGCGGACAAAAGATCAAACATAAATGTAGATATATTTAGAGTATGTTTGCAGATACTTTGAATGTTTGGAATGAGTTTTAGTTGACGACAGTTAGGAACAATTTACAGACAGTCTTGGGTTTGCGACAGTTGACGAAGAGATGCGAGTTTGACACAACTGAAGGCAGGTTGTGACTTGGATCAAATCGAGAAAGCTTTAGAAGATTGAGATGAGCTGACATCAACTGACGAACATGGCCTTGACAGAATGTAGATGTGGATCTTAGTGTGTAGAGCGTCGATGGTATCACACACACACACACACACACACACACACACACACACACACACACACACACACACACACACACACAGTGTAACTGATATTTGTTATGTCTTATTTTTTTTATTTTTGTGAACCTGTGCCCCACCCCCCAGCAGCTGCCAATGTGAGAAATGACAACATGGCCAGAAGAGAGGATGAAGAAAAAGACTGCAGAATGTTAGAGTCAGCATTTGTTGTTGAGCACACATAATCTTACTACAGTAATTTGAAGAATCCAAACAATACAGACAGAATCCTGGTAAAAATAATGGAGAACTTACAAAATAAAAACAAACACAAATTTTAACAAATTAAAAATTTTATGAAATGGATTGTTCACGTATTCAAAATAGAAATAAAATAAAGGTAAATAATTCTATTTTTTATATAATTTTGCACGTTTAAAAACAATTCTTTTTAAAATCTATAGAGCTGATTGACATGAACTAAGATCAACTGACAAACACGATCTCTGCAGAAGAATAAGATGCAAATGCTAACATTCAGAGAGTCAACGGTCAACCACCTCAGCAAAAAATAACCTTCTTAGTGACATGCAATATCGTTTCCATTCTGCCAAATCTACAGCAGATGTGCTTACTGTTATATCTCATAGGATTAACGAATCTTTCAACGGAGGCTTACTTTCTAGGGCAATTGTTCTTGACAGGGTATGGCATAAAGGTCTACTTCACAAGATCTCCAGCTATGGTATAGCTGGAAATATCTTTTCAGTTATTAAATCATTTCTCTCTGATAGGTTCATAAGAGTAGTAGTTGATGGGCAGAAATCAGAAGCTCATAGTATTAATGCTAGAGTCCCTGAGGGGTCAATCCTGGGTCCAACTCCCTTCCTGATCTACATCAATGATCTTCCAAATCACATCCTTAGATCATTTGTAGACATTTATGCTGATGACACTACCATCTTTGGCAACACATCAAAGGCCGTAAATGACCAAGTTCTCTCTGATGCTCTCTCCTCTGATCTTGAGCATATGGTACAATGGGGAAAGGAGTGGCTGGTTACTTTTAATGCATCTAAAACCAAGCTTCTATCTTTACATCATCAACATTCTGATCCACATTTGGCATCAATTGAAATGAATGGCTCTCGTCTTCAGGAGGCCTCAAGTTTTGACAAGCTTCTGGACTTGACCATTACTCCTGATCTTAAATGGAACACGTACATTAAATCCGTTGCGAAAGGTCGCTGGAAAAATGGTGGGATCTTTCTATCGATCCAGTAGATATCGCACTGACGATGCTATTCTCTATCTATATAAGAGTCAGGTACGTCCAAGGATTGAGTACTGTTGCCACATCTGGGTAGGAGCTGCCAGAAAGGACTTGTCCTGCCTTGACAGAGTTCATAATAAACTTCATAGAGATAGAAGAGACATTGCGTCTCTGCTTTATCGTTATTTCCATGGTAAGTGCTTGTCTGAGCTCTAATCTATGGTCCCCCCTCGCCAAACTTTCACAAGAAACACTCGTCTAGCTGAAAACACTATCAATAATTTTCCCCACTCTTTATCCATGCCTAAACCTAAACATGAATTCCATGAACAAAGCTTCTTTCTTAGAACTGCACACCAGTGGAATTCTCTTCCGTTTATCTGCTTTCCAGCTGATTACAATATGGTGACCTTCAAGTCCAACGTAAACAAGTTCTTGATGAACCGTTCCCCTTAAGTAATCCAATTTACCAAATTTACACTACTAATGATTCCTATGATATTGTCCCATTGACTACTGTACACTCTTTAACCCTTATCCTCGAGTGGTCTTTAGGCCTTTATAAGTAATGACTATTATGTAAAAAAATATAAAAATGGTGTCACACACCCAGAGTGCAACTAATATTTGCAGAATATGTCGGAATTTGTGTTTTCTTTTCTTTTCTTTTTTTATTTGTGAACTCGTGCCCCCCCCCCCCCTCAGCTGCCACCAATGTGAGAGATGACGACACGGCAAGAAGAGAAGATGAAAGAAAAGAAATCCACAGCACACAATGTTGGGGTCAGCAGTCATTATTGAGCATGTGATCTCACACAGCCGCTTTCTCACAGAAGACATGTTGCTAGTCTATCATTACATCCATGGAAAGTGCTCGATTGTGATCATATGTTGATATCTATTCAGACGACATAATCATCTATGGCGGCACTTTGAAGAACATTAATAATCAAGATCTTGCCGATTCTCTTTCTTCCGACCTGGAGCATATCGTGCAATAGGGAAAAAAGTGGCTTGTTACTTGTAACACCTATAAAACCAACTAGAGCAAAACAAGGATCTGAGCATTGGTGTTGAAAGGAGAGAAGCCTGGCTTTAGCGGCATTCAAGCAACTTTCTCCCTATCGCACCATGTGAAGCAAGGTCTTGAGCTGGATCACCAATGCTCTTCGAAGTGCTGTCATAGGTATTTGTGCCAACTGCATAGATGTCAACAAATGATCTCAGAATATTATTTATCATGTTATCACGGAATTGCTTCCCTCTAGGCTACAAAATGATCCTCTTAAATCCAATATCTACAAACACTTGTCATGAATCGTCCTCGTAAGGAATCAAATTTTGTTCATTCGATTCTTCATTTTAAATCCTCTTATAATATCGTCATCATTCAACTGACAATCTATCTTATTAATATTTATCCTCGAGTGACTTTTAGTCTTAGTAAGTGATGACTTATTAGTAAAAAAACAAAAAAACAAAAACAAAAACAAAAGAAACACGAATTGTACATTTATGGTCATAAATTTCTTTAGATTAAATAAACTGGAATTCATTCAATCTCGTATTCAAACAGTTTCAAGGGAGATAACTCTCAACAAAACAGTAAACAAACAAGGGAGATAAATATGGCCTGACCTAGAGTTACGACGCGAGTACTAAGAAAACTAGATATGACAGTCATCCTTTGTGCCTGTACTCTAGTTTAATGGGGATGGCACCGAATCGCATTTCTTGTGACCATTCTCTCAATAAATAAATAAATAAATAATATTAAATGATATTAAATAAATAATAAAACTTCGATTCTAGCTACTGTTGTTATTTTTTTATATTATATTTATTTTTTATTTTTTTTACTAACAATCACATTCCAAGGTCGTTTGAATGAAGAATGAACACAGACGTGGCATTAGAAAGCTGTTTCACGGAAGGTCACGTGACCGGCTAACATCACAAAATAAAGTAGAACGAACACAGTACTGACTATTACGAAGGATTGGTTATTTTCTGTTTCAATTCTCAAAGAAAACTGGTTTGGCATAAAATAAATAATTATTTTCGCATAAAATAAATGTGTATTTTCCATTTGAACACGCGCAATAAAAGCGATATTTTTTGCTGTGAAAATACTGTAAAATTTTATATTTTATGCATTTTTAAAAAGTGTATTAAATTCATATGGCATTTTCATTTTAGGTTAAAAATGCACCAGTTTTCAGATAATTTTTAAATAGGATGTTCTAACAATCCTCCCCCACTTTTTTTTTTTTTTAGATATTGTAGTACAGCAAACAATGGTGAATTATTTATCTTTTAACTAAATAGTTTCTCATAAGGATCTAAATTTATATATTTCTTGTAATTTAAATCATTTCATTAAGAATTACTTATTGTTTGCTTCCGTTTTTAAAAATTATTTATCGTTCGCTTTTAATTTGTTTGTTTATTGTTTGTTTATTCCTTAAATTTATAATTCAGTTTTTGCAGTATTTTATTGTCTCATGCCTCAAGCATACATAATTTTGCATACGCAATTATTGTTTTTGCTTTTTAAAAAATTTATATCGAATCATGTTTCTGTAATATAATGAATAGAGTTTCAAGGGAGATAACTCTCAACAAAACAGTAAACAAACAAGGGAGATAAATATGGCCTGACCTAGAGTTACGACGCGAGTACTAAGAAAACTAGATATGACAGTCATCCTTTGTGCCTGTACTCTAGTTTAATGGGGATGGCACCGAATCGCATTTCTTCTTACACCACTAATCCTAATATGACTAATTATCGCCCTTTACAGCCAGTGAGCGTAGTGGTTTTTTCCCCGGTGTTTTATTATTGTAAACGGGCTAGGCGCGGCCATTTTGGAGGCCACCTTAACGCTCTATGATATAACTAGAAGAATTTGGCTTCATGTGTTATATTCATGCTGTGTGTTCTAGGAAGAACTGTTTCTTTCTTTTCTTTTTTTAAAATGCAATTTTTAAAATAAATAAACGAATTTGAGTCTTAAAAATACATGAAACAATGAAATGTTTACTTTTAATGCAACAGTTGCAGAGCACACAATTTTTCCTTTGGAATTAATTTTATCTTTTCTTCTTTCTTTTTTAAATTAATAGTGAATAAATTAAGTTTCAGTATAAATCGTGTTCTTTATTTTTCGCTTTTTTTCTATGCATTTTTTAAAGTTTTTAATGTTTTCATAAAAGCTCTCATTCATTATCGACAATCTGATTGTTCGACAGATCTCACTTGCTTCTACCTCAGGTATGATATAATTTTTCAGTGATTAGGCCTCCTTCTATTTACGAAGGTCACGACATAGGTCAGATACTGTGTGATGCTAAACCCGTTCCTTTTAGTTGCTACCATAATAAGATTTGCACTCGGTCAACACTATCAAACAGACTTTCTCAGATTCTTTTAATTTTTATTTTTCTATCCTTGGTAATAAACAGGTCCAAAAGTCGTTGAGGTGAAAGGGGGTACAAGAGACGTTGTGGTGCTAAACTCGTTCCTTTCAGTTGCTATCATAATAAGGTTGCTGAAACTATCAAACAGACTACATCAGCTTCTTTTTCTTTTTGGTCAACAAATAGATCCCAAGGTCGTTTGAATGAAAAGGGAACACAGGTCAGATATGATGTTATGTTAAATCCATTCTTTTCTGTTGCTAATCTAATGTTTCTTTTCACTAAGATGTTACCATTTATTAAGGTCCAAAGGCAACTCGAGCATAAGGGTTAAGTGATTGTCAGACAACTCCATATTGATCAGTAATGATGGTTGTGATTGAGCAACATTTTATTACTCAATAGTATGGTTCAACAAGTATTTGTTTATGTTGGTCTTGAAAACGACCATGTTATGGTCAGTGGGGAAACAGCCCTACAGTAGTGTGTTCCAGGAATGGGCAGTTCTAGATAAGAAAATTTGCTCATGGAAGTTTTGTGTAGTTTTAGGCTGGTAATTAGATCCATAGGTAGGTAGGTAGGTAGGTAGGTAGAGAGAGAGAGAGAGAGAGAGAGAGAGAGAGAGAGAGAATCAGAAAAGTCTTGGTCATTGATCCTTTTGGGAGCGTTGCCATAGGTGATTGCATCATCTGTATAATGAATGATCTTAGAATGTGCTTTGGGAGATCATTGCTGAAGATCAACAAGAAAGTAAAGCTCATAAGGAATCCTTAAGGCACGCAAGCATTGATTCTATGATCCTCTGAATTCTATCCAATGGATGACTACTTTTTGAACATATCAGAGCGCTAGTGAATACGGACATGTGTCAATACTATCAAAGAGATTGCATCAGCTTCTTTTTTATTTTTTAAATTTAAGTTTGGTAACAAGGAGATCCCCAGGTCGTTCAAATGAAAAATGCACACAGATCATATACGATGTAGTGCTAAACTCGTTCTTTTCAATCGCTATCATAATAGTGTTATCATAATATCATAATAATGTCATAATAATATCATAATACTATCATAATATCATAATATCATAATGATATCATAATAATATCATAATAATATCATAATATCATAATGATATCATAATAATATCATAATAATATCATAATATCATAATGATATCATAATAATATCATAATGATATCATAATGATATCATTATGATATCATAATAATATCATAATAATGTTACATAAAATAAACTTAGATACGATTCCAAATAGTAACCCCTTACGTCCAAGTGGCAATATGTCTTGTTTGAGGAGAAAAAGGATTTAAAAAAAGGTATGGCCTTTTAACTGGCTCAATTCTATTGTTAACATTGGTTTTCCCAGTTCTTCTAAGAATTCAGTACTTACTGGAGGGATCACATGAGAGTTGTGAACATCTATTTTTTTTTTTTTTTACTAAAATTGGTAACATGCAGACATCAAAAGGTCGTTTCAATGAAAGAGGTTCACAGATTAGATACAATGTGTTAAACTCGCTCCTTTCAATTGCTATCCTAATAGCATTGTATAAAATGAATTTGGTCAACAGTATTGAACAGAATACATCAGTTTCTTTTATTTTCTTAAGTAATTTTTGTAATAAACAAATCGTAGGGTCAGTGCAAAGAAGTGGGTACACAGATCAGATATGATGTAAACTAAACTCGTTCCTTTCAGCTGCTATCATAATTAGTTTGCTTCAAAAACACGTTTTAATTTTTTTTTTTTTTGATGGGTCACCACTTATGAAGGCCTGAAGTTCACACAATGATAAGCATTAAAAATATTGCTGGTTTAATGCTGCTTGCCATCACAAAAGAATTGGAAACAGTAAGTAGTACAGACAGAAGATTACTTTATTTTACAAGAGGAGGGCATGACTTAAAGATGACTATGCTGTAGTAGTAGTAGTAGTAGTAGTAGTAGTAGTAGTAGTAGTAGTAGTAGTAGTAGTAGTTGGTAGAAGCAGTGTTTCGGCATCTTGTTCCAATTGATGAGATGTTCTAGAAAAAAGATTTATCCATGAAAGTTCCATTTGGTTTTTAGTACAGAGCGGGGAAAAAGGAAATTCTTGGTCATTGTTGCTCTCAGAAGTGTTGCCATGAATGAGTGCATAGCTGAATCTGAATAAATGCTGAAATAACGAAAATGGAAAAATTGAATTTCAACTAAAACCAATGTTATCTACTTGTCATGATGTCGAAATTAGTAAAATTACATTATTACATAAAACATTTATTTTAACGATTCAGTGATCCGCCATTACTGCAGTTACTTCCCCTTGACTTCTTGCAGTTACCTCCCCTGCTATCGTAAAACCTATTCTGTTTATTGCTTAAGTAAAACTTGCATTTTTTTTCTTTGGAAGCAATTTTCATTAATAATTAATTTTTTTGGTATGTTACTAATATCAACACGACAATGAAGTAGGTGACATTATTTTTGGTTGAAATTCAATTTTCATTATTATTCCGAACAAGCACCAGGAACATTCTTTGTTGTGGTTGTAGCCAGACGAGTTCTTGAGGTGAATGTTTTACGGAAGGTGGATCCCGGGATTGGAGCTGAGTAGAGCATTTACCATGAATTTACCGATAAAGTAAAGGGGCTAGCGATATCTGTTGTGTGTGGAAGGCATTGCAGGGACAAGAAGAGATTACTCCAACCAGATTGTGAAATCGATTTTGTACTTTTGTTGAGACAAGAAAGAGTACTCCGGATGGAAGCTCCCCAGATGTGACAGCAACAGTGCTCCACGTGAGGGCAAATTTTATTATTGCATCAAAAGTGAGGTGCTTTCGAAAGCATTGGGATGATCCAACCATTTTTCCAGAGATTGGAGCTCAGCCAGTCATCTAGCATGAACATAATGATAGAGTAGATAATACCTAGGAGATGCATCTCCTGGCACCATCATATCGCGTTCTACAGACGGGTAGTTTTGAGACAGAAGTTCATGGAAATTTTGTTTAGCTCCAGATACACAGAGGAAGAAAGGGTAATTGTTAGGGTTATAACAACAGAATATTCTTATCATTGTTTTGACTCTCTAGTATATATCCGACACAGTTAGGCACAGTTAATCAATTGAGAACCACATCACTCTATATAAAAGCATATAAGATATCAATGGATACACACTCGAGGGTAAAAAAAAAAAAAAAATGAAAAGAATATGCTGTTATCCTAGCCCTAGTAATTATTTACAGTGGTTATAGCTAGACGAGTCATTGCCATGAATGTTTTACAGTAGGAACCAGAGATTGGAGCTCAGTCGAGCATCTACCATGAAAATAACGATAGAGTAGAGAAAAAGAAGCAACAAGAAAAAGTCTGTAGAGAATGGAAGAGGACATCTTACCATGTAATGTAATGCAAAATACAATTTCCTGATTTCTAAACAAAAGTTGAAGATATTTTCATTGAAGTGGAAACTTATTGAATACCTACAACTTTCACATATTCGCATCTACTGGAAATCGCCCATATATCTATTCACTTTATTACACATACTGAACGCGACATAGCTTATAATTTACTTCCGATTATACCTGTACTGTATTGTACTTCATATCAAAATGATGTTACTTGTATCCATTGAATATGCATCTTAACCCTCCTGCTATCTAAAATATCCAGAGCTTGTGCAACAAATTTTTAGCTAATTCTTAATATCAAACTATTCTGTAATGCGTCATCCTATTCCTAAGCTAACATAAAAATAAGAAAAGGAAAAAAAATTTTTTAATAATAAATTTAAAGGAAAAATATTAAACCATATTAACTCCTTCCAACAAATCTGTTGCAAATATAGCTGCTTCCACTGCATGAACTCTTACTCACCCCATTCTCCAGTAACAAACAATGTAATAGCAATGTCCCGTAAACACTTTGAGGAGTGTAAATTTTCAGCAGATATATAACCTTTATAAACTAACCCAGTAACACTAACTACCCATGCGGGGTCGCAAAAGTACCTGGATTAGAACCCAGGCATGGGGCAAACCCTTTCGGTGCTGATGGACCTGCAGATCTTCTCAGGTCATCCGTCTAGGAGAAGGAAAACTCTGAAGCTAAACCTAAGGGGAGGAAGACCTCTCCAGTCTTGGATGACAACCATTCTAGAGCAGGTGACTCAAACAAATTACCGGTCTGCAAACCTAAACTGCTCAAGGAGTAGATAGGCTCTGTCTATCGCCTGGCTTTCATACTCTTTCTTTGCTTATTAGCCAGGCGTAGAGGTCGAATCACAGAGATTCAACAGGAACACTCAGTGGTCGATTTTGTTTCCTGACTAGGGCAATGAACGCTGTTTTCCCCACTCCTGACACATCCCATGCCTTAAACTGGGCATTTGGGAGTGTTTAAATGCCGTAATATCAGTGCAAGTAGATTGCGTTGACCATGGGTTGAGGGTACTGGATTGACAGTTCTTGGCTGCTGTTCCCAACTGGTAGTACAGGATCCCCTAACTCTTTGGTAGTGCTTAGAGCGGCTGCTCCATCAACAGTTGTATAATATCAGGATGTTTGTAGTGCCATGTCGCGTATGGAAAGGGACCCTGCACTCATCCCCGGTGGGCTTTCCATAGGCCACAATCTTAGTAGATGGAAGGTCAACTGATTGTCTACTTGTGTTGCATGTCTGGTATTCTGCATAACCACTCGTTCAGCACCCTTACCTAAACTGAAACTCTTAAAAAAAAATGGCAGTACAATAAAAAATTATGCTTAAACCAGGCCAAAACTTAAACAAAACCAACCTGCCTCCTCCCTTGAGGCTTGCATTTACGAACATCCGAGGGCTTAGAACTAAATTAAATGATGTTGAAGCATTTCTATTAACAAATACCCCGGATATCTTAGCACTAAGTGAGACTAACCTACACTCCTCCATCCCCTCTAACTACTTTAACATGCCTGTCGATCTCCCACTCTGCCATAAGGACTCTCCAGACATATGCATGGGCTTGGAGTCTATATTCGAAACACCCTCCCCTTGACTAGAGAAACAAAACTAAAATCAGACGACCAAGCCTTTATGTGCTTTAGACTTAACATGCAACATAACATTAGTTACTTTTATTTTCTCTACTGCTCTCCATCGACCCAGGATTGTACCCTAATAAACAAAGTCTCTGACAGCATAGATACAGCACTTTCCCTCGACACTAGCGGACAAGTTCATGTATTTGGCGACTTCAATGTCCACCACAGTCACTGGTTTGGGTTTTCTACTTACACAGATGCAGATGGTATGACAACATATAACTTCTCTATATCTCATTCTCTATCACAGATGGTTACATTTCCAACCAGTTTCCCAGACCAGCAAGAACAGCACGCATCACTTCTAGATCTGTTTCTGACCACAGTTCCCGATAATTGTGTAACGAATGCCCACAACCCACTTGGGAACGCTGATCATGCAGTGATAATGGTTGAAATCTCACTAAATTCTAGAGCCAAAACTGACGAGCCAGTGCTCAAAACAACGAGATATTATAAAAAGGCTGACTGCGAAGCCATCAGGGATCTCATCAGAGACGCCCCATGGCGAAATATCTTTTCACTTCCTGCTGAACATTGCGCAAATGAGGCCACTGAATGGTTCAAAACAGCAATTGAAGCACATGTTCCCACGTGGAAATTTTATAGCAAGCCCCATTCTCTCCAATAGTTTACTTCTACTTGTGCAGCTGCCATACTGCAAAGGCAGCATGCGTACCACAAATTTAACCGATATAAGTTCAGTTCAAACAGACAGAAGTACATAGAAGCCAGAAATAACTGTAAGAAAGAAATAGCGACAGCTAAGAGAGAATTTACTGAAACCACCAAAAAATGCATTGAAGCACAGAAATTAGGAACCCGTGACTTCTAGAAAATTTACAACAGTGTAGTAAATAATGGGCAATCAACAATTCCCCCACTATCCAACAATCATGAGGTTGTTTGCTCAGCAACCGAGAAGGCTAACATGCTTGCCAGTCGGTTTGCCTCCAACTCCACAATGGACCCTGCTAACCATCCATTCTCTCCTTTGTGGACAGATGCCACACTAGACGATCTGAAAATCACCCCTGCTCAGGTGCATGTAATCATAAGAAATCTTGACACTGCAAAAGTATGTGGACCTGATCTCTCTCATCCCGGCTGTGCTATTAAAAAAGTAATCCGCTAAAGTAGCTCCAAACTTTGCAACAAATGCCTTAAGGAATCTTGCTTTCCTGCCTGCTGGAAAACTGCTTCTGTGACACTAGTTTTCAAGAATTCTGGCGAAAGAACTGATCCAGTAAATTATCGACCCATTAGCCTCCTCCCACTTTTCACCAAAATATTTGAGACCATAATTAACCAAGTTCTAGTCCATCACCTTACAGATGCTAAACTGACCAACAATATGGATTTAGGCAAGCGCGTTCCACAGCAGACACCCCAACTGTAATTTCTGAACGTATATACCATTCACTGGACAAAGTGGGGGAGGATAGAGCTGTAGCTCTAGATATATCTAAGGCTTTTGACAGGGTATGGCATGAAGGTCTTCTCAGGAAAATCAGATCATACGGTATCACTGGAAGAATACTTAACATAATTAAATCCTTCTTAGATAAGAGAAAAATCCAGGTTGTCCTCGATGGCTGTACATCTAAACAATATGATATAAATGCGGGAGTGCCTCAAGGGTCTATCCTTGGACCTCTGTTATTTCTAATATTCATAAATGACCTCCCTGACAAAATTGTCTGTGAGATGGGTATATATGCTGATGACACCAAGCTCTATAACAGATACGACAGGAAAACAAATGAACACATATCTAAAGAAATGGCAGAAACACTAGAGGATAACCTCCGATCTGTAGTGGAATGGGGACATAAATGGATGGTCACATTCAATGCTGTCAAGACTAAACTTGTTTCCTTCAATAATTACAAGAAACCTTTTCTACCACCAATAGCAATGGCGAATGACTATTTATCTGAAAGTGCATCCTTTAAACTCCTCGGCCTAACGTTCACAGGAAACATGAGTTGGAACAATTACATTGAGAGTATTGCCAGGACCACTGCGAAAAATGTAGGTTCTCTCTACTGTGCTAGAAAGCTACTAACACCCGAAAGTATCCTGTACCTCTATAGGGCCACCATTCGCCCATGTATGGAGTATTGTTGTCATATTTGGGCAGGTGCATCGGCTAGTAGTCTCTCGCTCCTAGACAAGATTCAAAAGAGAGTCGTCAATCTGATAGGTTCTGAACTGTCATCTAAGCTTCAGCCTCTGTCCCATTGACAAAATGTTGCATCCCTCTGCCTGTTATACAAGTATTTTAATGGTGAATGCTCTGACGAACTGCAAGCACTTGTACCCCCTTGATGTAAATACCCCCAACAAACCCGACAAACCGTTAAATCCCACCTCTTCACAGTAGAGATCCCTAGATCTCCAGTAGTTTCTTCCCCAGGACAGCTGGACTTTGGAATTCTCTTCTGGGTCCCTGCTTCCCTAACTCTACTGACATGCAGAAGTTCAAGTTTAACGTGAATCGACATCTTGCTGCCCAACTCCCTACATAGCACCCCTGTGGCTTATGTCCCTGATAGTAGCCCCCTACATCAAAGTGACAACGTGCCTTGTTTTGGGTGCAAATATAATTAAAAAAAAAAAAATGTGATTTCAAAGCCGATTTTGAACTTTGTAAATGCAGGAAAGACATACTTAACTCTTATACAGATAGAGGATTGCATCAGCAGTGAGATACTTTCTGGAGCAGTAGAATGATCCAACCCTTTCCCCAGTGACCTTAGCAACAGATTTGATGTAAGTTTCAATTTCAGGTCTAGAGTGAAAGTCAGTCTTAGAAGCTTAACAAAACCAGGGGAGGGGGGGGGTCATCAAGGAGAGAACCATTCAATAAATTTGGGGCGAAGTGAGGATCCGAGCATTGGTGCTGAAAGGAGAGAAGCTTGCTTTTAGATGTATTAAAAGTAACCAACCACCTTTTTTCTCCATTGCACCAAGTGCTTTAGGTTGGAAGAGAAAGAATCAAAAAGATTTTGATCAACAATGCTCTTCAGAGTGTTGCTATAGACAGTAGTGTCGTCTGCATAAATGTTGAAAAATGTTCTTAGAATGTGATTTGGGAGTGTTATATTGCATATCTCTCCAGATTTACATGCATAAAACGTAACTAGCAATATCAACAAAATACAGAATTAGCAGGAGCATCAATAGTGACAGCAAAAGTTCCATTTCAGGCCTGGAATAAAATTTGGTCCTAGAAACATACCAAAGAAGAGAAATTAGTCTAGAAGAGAACCATTCATGAGTATCTGAGCATTGGTGGTGAAAAGCTTGATTTTAGAGATATTAAAAGTAATGGGCCACTCTTCCCTCACATTAAACTACGTGCTCCAAATTAGAGGAAGCAAGAATCAGAAAGATCATAATCATCAATGCTTCTTGAAGTGCTGTCATAAATAGGGGTGTCATCTGCATTGGTCAACACTTCGAACAGACTACATCAGCTTCTTTTTCTTTTCTTTTTACTAACTTTAGTAATAAGCAGATCCCAAGATCATTAGAATGAAGTCAGGTGTGGTGTGAGGCTAAACTCGTTCTGTTCAACCGCTATCATAATAGGGGTACTGAAAATGCAGTTGGTCAAACAAACTACATTAGCTTCTATTTCTTTTTATTAATTAACTGTGATAATTAGCAGATCCCAAGGTCGTTTGAATGAAAGAAGTATGCAGGTCAAATACGATGTAATGCCATAGCCATTTCTTCCTATTGGTGCAAGGGGCATTTAATTATTAAGTAATGCCTCTAAACCACTTCCGGTTGTTTAATCTAGCTGAAAACTTGCATGTGCAATGATTTATATCTCTATGGGTTATGTCGCAAATTGCGGTTTCTGATTTACAGGTGTTTTGACTAAGTCAGGTGTGAAATGGAGCCTGTTAGGTATCATACAGTGATCCAGTTTTTGCATTTGAAAGGACTCACACCACATGAGATTTTTGATATAATGAAAAAAAACAAAAAACATAATGATGCTCTATCTTATTACCTTGTAAAATGCTGGCATCATGAATTCAAACGTAGCCGAAAATCTGTAGAAACAGCTCCCAGACTTGGTTGCCTCCTTCTGCCATTGTCAAGTTGAGGCTGCCATCTTACTGGATTGATTATTTGCCAAATAGCTCAAAAGGTTAAGATTAGTACAGGGTTTGTGGAAACTATTATTCATGACCATTTGCACATGAAATTAGTGTCTGTCAGATGGATTCCCAGGTTTCTGACACTTTTCCAGAAACGAGAATGTTTGAGTGCTTGAGGATAAATTTAGAGATGTGCCAAAAAGATGAGTCAAAGTTTTTCAAAAGACTGATTGCACAGGATGAGATCAAAATCCAGTCAATGCAGTGGAAACACTTGGGCTCACCACCTCCAAAGAGTGCAGTCCTCGGCTGGCAAGGTTATGCTCAGTCTTCTGAGACCAGGACGGAGTAGTGATGACAGATTTCCTGGCAAAGGGTATCACAATTACAGGAGCCTATTATGCTTCACTTTTGAGGAAGTTAAGAGTAAGAGGAGCTATCAAAATCAAGTGACAGAGCATGATCAGCAAATGTATCCTCCCCCTGCAAGACAACGCTCTGCTCCACAGCACACATGTCACCAGATCAGAAGCACAAGAATGTGACCATGAAATCCTTCCTCATCCTCCTTACTCTCCTGACTTTGCAGCCACTGACTTCCACCTCTTACCAGGGTTTCAATGGAAAGCATTTTCCAGATGATGCAGCTTTGCTTTTTGGAAGTTACATCGTGTTTGGAGGTCCAACTTGGAGCGTTCTACAAAAAACAGTCTCCAGAGTTGCATTAAACAATATGAGAAGTGCACAACTCTGGGTGGTTCCTACATAGAGAAAGACTAATAACTGCGGCAAGTTTCGATACTCTACTATTATGAAAAGTAGGTAATGGGCATTACTTATTGAATGTCTCTCGTATCATAATAGGTTTGGTGAAAATGCATCTCTCAACACTATCAAGCAGACTTATATGTTCATGAGGATCCTTAGTATCACATTCGGTTTTATGTCCATTTTACATGCTGACATGTGTTAGGAACAGGTGAAAGTCAGAGGGCGCAAGGTTAGAAGAATAGTGAGGATGTGGAAGGATTTCATAGCCACAAGCCTGTGCTTCTGATCTGGTGACATGCATATTACGGATTGGAGCATAGTCTTGCGTGAGGAGGATATGTTTGAAAGCCATTTTTTTTTAAGTGAAGCAAGCTTTTTATAGGCCAGATGCACTTCCTGACGCCAGTATAGTAAAGTGATAGGGACCAGTATTTTTATCGATACACCATCTCTAGGTGATTGCCTACCAAGGCTAACAATGCTTCACCTGCCCTGAATGATGTAGAACATTATGAGAGAATTAAAAATGAATGGAACAAACAAAATTTGACCCTTTACAAGTGTTAGCTGACATTGGACCTGTATATAGAAATCGTATATCTTGGCCCATTAGGTTCCACTGTCCTATAAATAGACCATCAAATAATTTCTTTCTAAAATCTGTAAGATAATATACAATAGTACAGCTTTACTCTGGAAAAAAGGGATAACATTTATTTATATTTATCAACTTCTCTCCGTGAGTTTTTGGAACCACCTTTAAAATTCTTGTGAAATTTGCTAAAATTCTATTTGCTTGATCATGTATAAACTTATGAGTCTTGCGATAGTAAGCCACTTAACTTATTGCCAAAAGTGCAATGTAACGCTTTGTGTGAACTGCTTTGCTTTTTACAATAATGAATAAATTTTATTTTGAATGCATAACCTCCTGATTTCTAAAATATATCACATGTACTCAGTGTCCTATTTATAGAAGAGTTAATATTTCGCTTTCTAAATAAAATAAATAACTTTTTCCTTTCAATTTGTGTATTCTAGGCCATTTTTAGTCATTACTAGTGTTGGGACAATTAATCAGAATGATAAAAATCAGAACTTTTTGGGGTATTGGAATCGGAAAAATTTGTGCAGATTTTTTGATGCCAAAAACGATTCTTTTTATTTGTCTTTTTTCGTTTGTATTTGTTTAAAACTTTTTTTTTTTTTCCATGGCTGGTACTAATGGAAAAAAAAAAAAAAAAAAAGAAAAAAGAAGATAAATATTTATTGATCTTAAATTACCATTAAAATAAAAACGTAAAGATCACCCCCCCCCCAAAAAAAATTTTTTTTACGTTTGTGAAAATATATGCACATATATTGCATGAGTTTTTATGGTAATCTGAAAAAAAAAAAAAAAAAAAATTCTACAACTACAAACTTAGAAATTTTAAAAGAGTCGGAATTGGTAGTTGTTTCTAAACAAGAAATTTAAAAGAATTAGAATCAGTAATTGTAATTGGAATCGAAAAAGATATTGGAATCGTCCCATCACTAGTTATTACACAAAGTTTCAATTGGAGAGTAAAAAAATTAGATAAGCTGAGACTTAATGGGTTAATGATTGTTCGGAAGATGAAATAATAAAAGCAATAAAAAGAACAAATTTTTTCAATGTGTAACAAATTTTATTTACAGAGCAAAGGCTCTACAATACTAATGAATGAAATGTTGATCTGTTCAAACGAGAAGCATAGGTATAGACGCTAATGGCTGGATAGAATATGACCAGTAAGACTGTATAAATTGAATTGTCAGAATGAAATCAAGGGTCACCATTTGTAGTTGATAATTGGTTGGAAGCGAAAAAGAAACAAATTTAGAAGGGGAAGAGGAAGTAAAAAAAATATTTTCAATTTAGTAAAAAAAAAAAAAAATGAAAAAAAAAAATTTTTTTTTTCTTTTTAATTAAAAAAAAATTTTTTTTTTCTTTTTAATTAAAAAAAAATGAAAAAAATTTGTTAATTTGAAAAAAAAAATTGTTTGAATTTAATTTGTAATAAAAAGAAAATTTTGTTTTTCAAATTAAAAAAAAAGTTAATTTTTTTTAATTTAGAAAAAGAAATAATATTTCTAAAATAATACAAAAAAAAAATGAAATTGAACAAAAAATTCAACTTGAAGAGAAATAAAATATGAAAAAAAAGAAAAGAAAAAAAATGAGAATATTTATTCATCTTTTATTACTTAATATTATTTATATATTTGCAAAGTTATTGGTCCTATACTTTAGTATACATCGGCTTATATAGTTTTTAAGTTTCATTACATTTTAATCTGTATACAATATTTTACATGTAGGATATTCTTACTTGCATCAGGTGGTGTGTCTGTGATGTTATATTTTGGGATGTCTTCTCTTCGTCATGCGTGTGTTTGATTTTCAAACATGTATGAGGTTTTATTACAGAATACCCGCTATGCATGTTTGAAAGTTGAACACACGTATGACGAAAGAAAGACATCACAAAATATAGCATCACGGACACACCATATGACATTTTAATCTGTTTTCTTCTTTTTTTTTGTGAGAAAAGAACATTCTATTAATATTATTATTATATTTATTTCATTAATTGATTATAATTATTACATATTTTCTGGTCTGACTTAAAGAAATCAGGGAACTGTTTCTTGATGGGCCCGTTTGAAAATGGAATAGCTTTTTTTTTTAATGAATTGTTTCAGATTAATCTGCAAAAAATTAGTTAAAAATATAACTACTTTACCTGTTTATTTTTTTGTTCTTTTCTTAAAAGTGCATTTAGACAATGTACAACATGGTTCACCATTAAAATTATCATTTTATATTAAAGATATTTCATAAATTTACAAAATGAAACAGTTAAATGCAAATATATTTTGCTGATTATCGACATTATAATTATTTATATGTAAAACGAATATGAGAATTGAATTTTCTTAAAATTTGGGAATTTTAAATTTGGCTTTCATTTTGTTAGTATATATATATATATATATATATATATATATATATATATATATATATAGTAAGTTATAAAATATATATGGCAATTAAGCTACACTGAATATTCCATGTTTCATCCACTTTAGGCCTCTTCAGGCTTATGCGCATAAGCCTGAAGAGTCCTAGAGTGGATGAGATGTGGATTCAGTGTAGCTTAATCGCCATATATATTTTATAACTTACTAACTAGCTCTACCTACGTATTGAGCACTTTTGAAGTAAATACTTAAAGTTTACGCATAAATTTATACTTTCGTATATTAATTTTATGTGAGTAAATGAAGTAATTATATATATATATATTATTTATACTATTACATATAGCATTAAGAGCAGAAAGGAGAGTAAAATTGGCTATATTCATATGTACTCACACAAAAATACTGGATTAGCCAAAAGTGTGGAACTACTTAAAAATCCTCTCTGAAATAATTGTCTAAAAAATTATTTTTATTTTTTCTAGAAAGAGGACAATAATGTTTATGCGATAAATGGTTTCTTTGTATGAATTTCTATTTATTAATTTTTTTTTGCTAATGAATAATGTACTGTGTGGAATATTAAAATTTTTTTTGTGTGTGGTTGCTGTTTGTGTTGCTGCATGTGTATTAAAAAGCTGTATGCACTTTTATAGAAAACAGAACGGAAAGTCACAATGACCGTAGCTTCATTATACTAATATCTGGGATTTAATTACAAAAAGAAGAAAAAAAAATACACAGACAAAAAAAGTATAGTTGTATTGTACATGGAGATTCTTACCTATTAACCTCCCAACAAGGGCCAGATGTGACACAAGGCCGTATTTTAATTTAGGATGAGTCACAATCACCACACAGACATACAAGGTCAGAAAGGAGCCACTTATAAAAATTGTTGGAATTGGACTTATCAGCATTTCACAGTAGGGGCGCCTCAGGTGATCAACAGTAAACCAATCAACCAACCAACAAGAGAGGATAAGCCTTTTGCTGGGAGAATGGCATTCTGAACACCGAGCAGGACAAGAAATTGCTCTCGTTGATAAAAAAAGATTTTATTTGTCGATTTGTTCATGAATAGGAATAAAAAAGAATTCTATCATTGTACTAAATCGAGTGTAGGCAAACTATGGCCCACAGGCTGCACATGGCATGGTAAAAGAATTCATATGACCGGACAAATGTTAGTAAAGTTTTTTTAAATAATTTTTTTTCCATATCTAAGGATGTGAATTAATAAAAAAACAAAAAAAACAATTGATTTTTTTTTTCTATTAATACAAGGATCTTTTGTTTTTCAAACGCGTACTTGAAGTACTTATTAATAAAAACTGATTTCCTTTAACGTTTAAACTGAGTCACTTCCTCTTTCAGATAAATGCATTTCATGTGAATATGCTACAATTCTTTAAAACATTGAATAATAAAAATTAAACGTACATTTTTTTTTATCAAAAACTTTTATATTGTTTAAATTATTTACCACTTTGCATTAACATAATTTTGTGATTCTATAAAATTGTGTTGCAATGCAAAGTTTGCTCACCCCTGTACCATCATAGTAGTTCAAAATTCCCCTTTACTCCTTTCTAAAAAGCAGAATCATAATAAGTGAACAAGAATTTGTGTTTCATTCTTTCTCTAAAATACAAGGGTAATTTTATGAGCAAATCATAAAATAATTTATGAGCAGTTCATTTACAAGATATTTTCTAAGAATTCCTTTTTTTTTAAAAAAAAAGAAAAACAAACACCTACTATTGTATTTCTACAGTTTATTTAGTTTATCGAAACAGTTTATTTCTTTAAACAAATATATGCATAAATAGCAAATATCTGTTTGTATGTTTGGCAAAAACTTGAAAATTACACTAAAATATCCACAAAATTAGTTTTTATTTTTTTAATGGGTGTAACTCCACATATATAATATCTAAAATTATAAAAAAAGTAAACTCATCATTTAGGTGGAAAGGGGGGGGGGGGAGGTCTTAAATAGCCATTTGTATCGTTTAATGTTATCAACATGTACATGCATCTTTTAATGTCATCATGTAAAGGGAAGCAACTCTAATTTCTTTTTTTCACAGATATTTTCCTTATGTCAACTTGAGTTATTTGTGTGTGCATGAGCTGGACAAAGAAGAAAGAGAGGGTGGAAAGTGATAGGAGAAAGAGAGAGAGAGAGAGAGAGAGAGAGAGAGAGAGAGAGAGAGGGATAAAAAAATTATGCTACAGGCAATGCCAGGTACCCTGCTAGTTTTAAAATAAATCTACTTTCTTAAAATTATTGTATTATTAGAAAATGAATTCACTGGAAAAAAAAAAAAAAGAAAAAAAAAAAAAGAATCTTAAGCCATTCAGAGTGACTGCCCTTTGAACGAGCTGTCTGTGCTGTATTGGGAAAGAGCCACTCTCACAAAACCAGCTTGGTTCAAGTGTCTGCTTTGATTTATAATACCCTTCCTCTTTCTCCCTACTAAGTTGATTAAATAGAATGCAGACATTTTGCTTTATCCAACTGGTATCATGATGCCTCGACGCACACATGGAGGTTTGCCAGCAAAAAAAAAAAAAAAAAAAAAATGGTTGGCTCAAAGGTATTTTCTTTTCACCCAATACAAGTTCAAAGAATATACAACAAAACTCTAGATTTGTTATTTGGATGAAACTTATGACATTACATAGTTTATGTCTTTTATCATCTGGCTTTTTGGTCTAATAAAAATTTTTTTCCACGATTTTTCTCATCACACAAGTTCCCTAAATATTCAATTCGATTCAAATATTTAAAATAAATTAAAGTAACCTCCTCGGATAAGGATAAAATGTTCTGTTCTGATACTACATTTTGTATTTTCTGTCATCGGTTAGTGAAAGAAAAATCTTAGACTGAGGTCATTTTCTAGAAAAAAACAACATTTTTTACATGAAAATATTTGCTCGGAGATTGGACAAGTGAGTGTAAAATTTTCTAGAAAATTTGTTTTAGCAAATTTGTTCGTCGACTTATAAATTTTTCTGGAAAAGCTATTTTTGGCAAAAATTATTATTTGCTTAGAGGCTGGATAAGTGAGTGTATCGAGTGATAGAATTTTCTAGTAATTCTTTTTTCATTTTGCAAGACATTATTAGAATATACAAACTCAGAATTTTCTAGAAAAAAACTATTTTTGCAAGAAATTATCATTTGTTTGAAGGGTGAATAAGTGAGTACGTAAATTAATCGAATTTTCTAAAAATTATTGTTATTTAATTTTAGGTTGCATATGATAGTGTAGGTTAATATCAGTTTTTAGACAAAATAATGTTTAAAGGTCAGTAAGTGATCATTATTAATTTGGTGTGCATGTAGAATGAATTGTGGTTTAGTAGAGTTGTGGGGAGAAGCTTTGCATAGAAATTCCCTAATAACCGCTCCTATTGTATTTTCAGAATGAAGGGGGAAAAACACCAACTCTTTTAGTCCGAGATTCTTTTGTTTTCTGATATACAACTGGGAAATGGCCTGTATTTTTGTGTTTTTGTTTTTTTGCAAGCTTTGTTAAACGGATGTAAACCTGAATTGTCTGAGACCAGTTTAAATATAAATACATCATCTTACATACAAAACGCCCAGCAGACTTTATTAGATGCCTTTCTTGGCAGTCTGATAAACAGTGTTTCAACAGGTCAGCTTTTACAAATTATACAAAAAAAAGAATATGTTTAAAGCCACTTTATGGTTTTTCAGTTGTTTATATATAAACACGCACACATATATACATTTAGAGATACATACACACACACACACACGCTCACAAATATTAATATGTCGACATATATATATATATATATATATGTATTATGTAGACATATTAATACACACACACACATATAATGTAGACATATTTACATAGACATATAAAGATTCTGATTATAGATATATATTAAATTCTGATTAACTACATATAAATAAAGGGTATTTATTTGTTTGTATATGTGTCTAGCTGAAGCTATAAATTATACATATATATATATATATATATATATATATATATATATATATATATATATATATATATATAATGTATATGAATGAACCTTATAATTCCATTTGAGATGACTGAAACTTTTGTTGACAACACATTTTAAAGAGGTTTGAATTGTCTAATTATTGCAGTAGAAATTAGATTCAATTAAGTATGGAAAAAAGGTTTGTATTTTGAATTTTTATCTTGTTTTCCTAATGAGTCCTTGAAGATAACTGTCAATTTGTGAATTAACATAATGTATTTGCTTTACCGGACAAAACAGCCACAGGAGATTATAAAAGACTTTATTTATAACTTTGAGATTTATATTGTTTGATTATATATATGTATGTGTGTGTGTGTGTATCCGTGCGTGTGTGTGTTTATGGTCCTATGTTTGTCTCATTAAGCAATAAGGCATTTTCCAAAGGAATCGTGCCACCCTAAAAGTATTTCCAAGAAGAAATCTATTAAAACAAAAATTGAAAATTTAATTTGTGCTTCAGACAATTATTTGATCAAGTAAGACAATTTCAAGAAAACTGTAAAATATGAAACAAAGACGTGTGCATTTATTAATTCAGTGCTTGTTATGTTTTTGAAAAATGAAAACAAAAAAACAAGATTGTGTCAGAATTATGTTGATAATGTTATGGCGGCGTTGGCAATAATGATTGCGTGCAGGTATGATGGTCTTATTTCAGTGGAAATAAGCTACTTGTTGTTATTTTTGTATTAGAACAAAATAAAATATAAAAACATCCCTTCATTGAAACTTTGCATTTTCTTCTAAAATGCTATATCGAAAGATTAAAAAATAAATAAATAAATAAATAATTTGTGTGTTTAACAAAGGGTTGCTTTTTGTGGGAGGGGAAGGGGGAAATTAATAATGTCTTTATTGTCTTCATTTTTAATGTCTTTCTCTTTATCTGACATGGCGGTGCCCAGTGACGTTTGAACTCTCTACAGAGATTGTCGCATTAACCATTACAAAGCATTAGCATTTTTTAGAATTGTCGAGATGACACAGTTATCTCCCTTTTGGGAAAATGGAGTCTTACTTCTGTTGTATTTGTGAAGACGAACTATTCATAAATGTGTATTCCTTTAATCGGTTCCTTTTTTCTTTCGTCTTTGGTTGCTGACACATGCATACTGGCAAACAGAATATTGATATTTACAGAGAATAGCTTAGTCTGGTGCAAGCAGAACTCACTGAAATTGTAATAATCGTTGAGATACCAGTTTCTTCTTATCAACTAACTGAGAGACAAAATTAACGAAATTGACGACATTTCCAACTTTTTTTATAACAGTTATCCTATTTAGACAAAAAGATACTACATAAATGTGTGTGTGTGTGTGTGTGTGTGTGTGTGTGTGTGTGTGTGGTAAATAGTTATGTATAAAATGAAGAGAAAAAAATTACATTGCACTAATTGTACAAACGGCTTTAGAACTCTTATTTCTCTCTTCTGTAATCTGAGAAAATTTAGTAGTTATTTCCCTTGAACCATATTCAAGTTATCTCCCCTGAAATATTACTGAGAAATAAGAGAATGTATATAATAAAAAAAGACTCGTTCCACAAAACGAGGCCTTTTCTTTTTCTGACTGTGGGCTTCAAGCTAGGCTGACGTGTTTCACTTAGCTCTACATTTAGTTTAGTTAGTTGTTTTACAGTAAAAATGTTTTTATTTTGTATTTTAAATAAAAGCATGTATAAGAATTAGTTGAAGTAGCCGAAGAAAAATGCATAAAAATTTAAAAAAAAAAAAAAAAATGAAAAAGAAAAAAATACCAAAGAGAAAGAAATAAGCACAAAAACATGCCGGGATGAATACATTTTTTTTCTCCTTTTACATATAAAAATCTTACTGTTATCAAATTGATCACAATAATCGCAATGGCTTTTGTTATTTACAAACTCATTATTATTATTATTATTATTATTATTATTTAGAAATTGGAAGTTGTAGAAGTTGAAATACTGGTCATATTTTGTAAACTCCTTTTTTTTTTTTTAAATTTTTAAATTTTATTTAAATAGTTATGCACCATAATTCTTTTTTATTTCATAGGCTGCAAAAATGGTGTGTGTGTGTGTGTGATTAATTTAGTTGCATCATATCAATATTGTATATATATATATATATATATATATATATATATATATATATATATATATTCTAAAATAAATCCTAAAAAAATAATGTATTTCTCCATTGGTAAAATTTTTATTTACTTTAGATTAGAGCGCAGTTGGTATAATATTATTACTTTTTTTCCCCTATTCTTTCACTTGTATTTAAGTTTTTAAAATTATACTCCCTAGAAAAATATGAATTAACTGTAATAAAATAAAAAATCACATAAAAAAGGTGTATATTTTGTTCATAAAAATTTAAAATAAATATTTTAGAGAAAAAAAAACAGAAAGTTAACAAATTTAATTTATTTTTCTTTTCTTTTTTTTTGTTGTAATTTTTCCCCTCATAATTCAACCAAGAATGATGATTAAAAATATTTTAAAGAATATTATAATTAAAAAAAAAAAAAAATTAAGAAAATAAATGAATTAAAAATCTTGAATTCAGGATTAAAAAAAAATAAATAAAAATGGTGTATATGTATGTGACAAGGGGATGGGTAAAACATTGACTTATTTTTTTATATAAAAAACAAACAAACAAACAAAAAACAAAGAATAAAAAATGATAAAATCCCACATCCAGACACACATCCGAGCATACACGCAGACATACAAAATCTTTCTCCTCGCAATGCTTATGAGATAAACATATTCTTATGAGAAAAAAATTGTTTAAGGCAAAAAATAAAGTTTTTTTTTACTTCTTTAAATTAAATTAAATTAATAATAATAATAATAATAATAATAATAATAATAATAATAATAATAATAATAATAATAATAATGTGGTGGAAGGTCATAAAAAGGTGAATAACCATAATAATGGCTAGCCCTGGAGCAATTAGAAAACTCAGTGTTGGACGAACTGGTCGCCCTGAAATTCAAGTAAAAGAAATCTGAGGAAGAGTTAGAACCTCAAAGATAACTATGTGTTTTTTTCCCATTTGTTTTCTGCTGAAGAAACAGACATAAAAAAAGATATGGGTAAATAAATTATTAGTATCAAGTTGTTTTTGTTTATTCAGCTAGTTACAGCTTAAAAAGTATGATTTGTTAATTATAGTAAACTTCCTCTTAGTCAGTACTGAAATAACCGGAACTCTAAAACAATCAAAAATAAAAATTAGTTATCTGATCAATTACCCACTTTGTAAGGAATTATCTCCCTTGAATAAGAACTCCCTAATTTGTAGCAATTAGTTGTTTATGTTTATCTAATATTATACGAAACTAACAAATTTACTTAATTTATATAGACCTCAGTTGGTGTAATAATAAAATAAATTATCCTTGATCAACACCTTATAATGCTGAGTGTTCAGTAAGCAGGCATCAAGTATGATATTTTAAATTGTTTGTATAACTCGACCAAAGATTTGAACCTTAATCTCTTGACAAATTAGCGGACACCTTACCCATGGGCTGGTCTAGTTCTTTGTGTGTTTTTTAAAATAAAAAATCCTAAAACAATTTGAAAAGAAAAGTAAAACAAAAACAATAAAAAAAATGAAATGTCATGTTAATATAACTTATTTTTTTAAGTATTAAAAGAGTGGAAGAGACAATAGGGAACGGGTATTTTTTAAATTCCATTAGCATGAAAGAAATTTCTATTTCCTTCCACTTAGATTGGCTTAATTTTAAGGTTAAGTTCTCCTTTGCTTACACTTCTTATATTTCTTCTAAACGCAGGTAAAAACATGATTACATATTATTTTTTTCTTATTGGCTCCGCCTAATGAACAGTGCTGAAGAATTGGTCTGTCACAGTAAACTGTTTCTATCCTAGACCTGGTATGTCCAGATTGATGAAATCGCATTACACCCAACAAACGTTATGATGTGTAGTTTTTAAATACTTGATTACTAGCTCCTGTAGAACCTACAAATAAGAACTTTGCTTATATATATATATATATATATATATATATATATATATATATATATAGCATGTAGATATATTTCTTTAAAAACTTCTCATCTGTTCCAGTAGTGCTAGATAGGAGAAAATTTCATATATATATATATATGTATGTATGTGTGTGTGTGTGTGTGTGTGTGTGTGTGTGTGTGTGTGTGTGTAAATACACAAACATTTATATGCATATATATACACACACATATATTGCATGTGTCTGGGCATATGTGTGCGCTTTTTTAATACGTTTTTATAGAAATATAGAAATATATATATATATATATATATATATATATATATATATATATATATATATATATATATATTCGGGTCTTTCTAATACAGACAATACAAGAGTCAGAAGCTAAATGAAAAAATTCACATAACATTAACATGGATTTGGCTATTTTATTTATTTATTCTTTTTAGCCGGTTAGTATTTTGAAGCAGGTATAAAACAAAAACAAAAATAACAAGGAAGCAAAAACAATAAAATGTAACGCGGGTTATAGAAATGAAGGTAATCACTACTTATACCGACATAAATTATTTCTAAGGAAATACAGATTTTGTTTACCTACTCAGTTGTGATCTATTTGTGTAAAAAAAAAATGAATAGAAGTTCTAAACCTTTGAAGTTCACATGAATACCAATTCTGAGCAAATCAACCGTGTTTGTTTACATTACTGACTCAGAGGAACAAAGACGTCTACTTCACTCAGAATCAGTATTTAGGTCATACTGAGCTAACATACTTTCTCACTTTTGCTACCGTCTGCTACCGGAAGCGGTGACAAGGCAAACCACTTCCTTTACTTTCATTGTTCTTCAGCATTTCTATTGTGAAGTGATTTATTGAATTAAAATATAAGAAAAAGTACAATAAAAATTAACATAATTAAGTGTTTTCAACAATTCTTAAAAAAAAAAAAAAAGAGCACATAAAGTGTTTTCAATAATTCTTTAGAAAAAATAAAACTAATTTCAATAATTTTTCATTAAAATCAGACCGAAAAAAAACTTTTCAATAATTATTAAATAAAAAAGAATGATGGAAAAATGTAATAAAAGAAAATAAAAATAAAAATAAAAAGAGTATATGCACAGGGGAGATATAGGCCTGAGAGAAAAAAGAGAAGGAACTGATTTGCTTTGTCATCGCTTCAGGTAGCAGACACACGGAAAGTTAGGAAGTATGTTAGCTGAATATTATCATATTTTTCTGAACTTTAAAGGCTTATAACTTCTATCAAATTATTAATTTCCCAACTGTATATTTTCTTTTAAAAATAATTTATGTCGGTAATAGCAATGATTACCGAAATGTAGGCTGGTGCTGATGGCCCCTTTTAAATTCAGCGTGGGTTACCTGACCAGGGAACTCTTCAGCAGTCAGCAAAAACGAGGAGGACAAAATCTCAGTTGTGGGCAAGTTAAATGTGGCGGGGAAAGGGGGAAGGGGAATGCGGAGGGATAATTCGTGTAAAGAGTAGCGTAAGGTTGGTGGACCATGTACAAAACAGTAACCACCAAAAAGCAACAAAAATATGTAAATAATGTCAACAAAAAAACAAACAATTTTTTGAAGCCAAACAATTTCACTCGGACAATTGGATAACAGTTGCATAATTAACAAATTATTAAATAAAAAATAACAAAAAATAAATAAAGACATTGAAACAAACAAAAATAACCTGGAAATTTTTTTTTGCTTTCCAAATAAAGCCTTAATACCTTGTTCTAATTTACGATAAAACAAAACACAAAAAAAAAAAAAAAATTCGGCTCGCAGCATTTTAACCAAAGATTAACCAGAAATGTAGTGTCAATTGGGCTGGGTTAGAATAATAAAATAAAAAAAAAATTACTCTGGTTTTATGAAAACCTTTAAAATAGATTAAAAAGAAATTATTTGTAATTCAAAAGAATATATAAGATTTCAATAGAGGCTTAATTTTTCTTATTTGTGTAGCACAAAAAATTGTTTGCAAGGAATTATTTTTCCAAACTGATAACGAAAGGGCATGTTCGAAATAATAATAATAATAATAATAATAATAATAATAATAAATAGATAAGTAAAAGAAAGAATAAAAAAGGGGAAGAAGAGTTCCTTCTCGACTTTTACTAGAAGGGTACATAAAGTATTGGAATCTTTGAGGTGGCTTATTGCTACTCAGATACCAAGGAAAACCAAACAGCCGTTATAAGCGAAAAACCAATGGTAAACGGCTGTTGTGAGAATGCAAAGTTATTTACAATGGACACTGAAAGAAGCAAAGATTGCTGAAAATCTGAGGAGGCCTGTTATCAGTCAGACTCCAGGGAACACTACCTGCTTGTACCAACGAGAGATTACGGTTACTGACTTATGTGAGAACTTCTAGTGAGTAAATGATAATAATTATAATAATAGTTGATTATTACTATTATTTTTTTTTATTTTCTTTATTGTTTTTTACATTTTGTTTAATGCTATTGTTAAAAATAAGCAATGCTGTGACGGGGTTGATGGCAAGAATATGTGCCGACTTTGAATAATTAAAAATAAAAAACCCTTATAGTTCAAAATGACCTTTTGCAAGAAAAGATATAACAAAAGACTTTATGTAATAAGTAGGGATACAAATATTTCTTCTGTGAAGTAATATTTCAGATTTTGGAATTATTTTATTTTTCTTAGAGCGTGTTAGAATTTTGGACAGGATGATCAACAGATCTAATATACACAGAATGTCAATCTTATTCAACAATATATATATATATATATATATATATATATATATATATATATATATATATATATACAAGAATAAAGGAATATTCATCTCTCCACATACATACATACATACATACATACATACATACATACATACACATGCATATTTAAAAAAATTTTTAAATTCATGATTCAATTTATGTTTAACATCTTTTAATCTTACTGTTAGTTTTATTAATTGACCATTAATAAAAATATTTTTATTCTACAATTCTCGTATATATAATTTTTGTTTGATATATTAATTGTTCCATATCTTCATCGTAAATTATTTCTTTACTAAAAGACAGTTGCTTTTTTATTACTTCATATATAGACTGTATGTATTTTTTTATTCTACACTTTCTTTACACAATTTGAGCTTAAATTGCAAAGCAAGTATTTGTTTATGTATCTGCAATTAGCTATTATTTCATCTTTTATGTTTAAGAAAATTATTTGTTATTTGAAGTTTAGGATTGGGTATTTTCCCTCTAGGCATAATTTATAGATCTACTACTTATAGTGCAAGCAAGATCTAAGATGTTCCAACCGATATATTAACATGACAATCAATCAAACACAGAACTGAACTGAATCAAGACAACAACATGAATACCCAAACAATCCTTTTTTCACATACTACTTTACAACATAAGCAATAATCGTTTTATAATTTTCTTTTATATATTTATTTTTAGTTTTTTTTTCACTAATGCACAACTGGCTTTGTTTTTTTTTTATAGATAGTATTGATTGTTAATAAGTTACTTTTGTATTTAATTCGGTTTTAAATAAGAAAATAAGTATTTGTTTATGTCTTCCAATTTGAATATAAATTCTCGTTTTATTTCTACTTCACCATAAGAGGCGAATTAATATCATTTACCTCATTACCAGGAACTTAGACACAAGATCAGGTGTGGTTTTGAGAGGCCAGCACACTCTAACCTACATAAAATGCATGAGAGAGGAAAGAAAAGAGAGGGAGGAGAAGAGAGAGAGAGAGAGAGAGAGAGAGAGAGAGAGAGAGAGAGAGAGAGAGAGAGAGAGAGATAGGGGTTTTGAAGAGAGTGAGAAGATAAAGATAGAAAGGGCAAGAATAGAAACAGAGAGTGAGAAACAGAGGGAGGGTCTATTATGATATCACAATGTATACCAGTGTTTCAACATGGCCAGGTATATGTTGCATCAAGCAGAGCCAAGCTAAAATGTATTATCACTGTCATAATAAACGATTTTTGGATTTTTAATTTGTAGAAATTGAAGGTCAAAAAATCAAAGAGAGACTTTTCTTTTTTGTATTTATTCATCTAATATATGAGTTGGAGTAAAATCAGTATTTTCACACCATGGATCATTGTTATCTAACATTACCTTATCAGATTTGCAAAGTAAAGCCCAAATAATATTTAAGCTGAAACCCCCCCCCAAAAAAACCTTCAAACTTTGCTTCTGGCCAGCCAATTTGCATTCGTAATTGTTGTACCATGTTATTGGCAATAATATAATAACATACTTTGCTACAATTTATTTAAAAAAATTATTAGTCCACTGCAGACGACTAGTAACATGAAAAATTTTAAAATAATCATTTAAAACTAAAAATCAGCAAGAGTGATAAATTATTATTTTTTCATTGAATATAATGAGTATTATCTACCTTACAATTAAAATGTTAATTTCGTTTTTTTTGCTTGAGTTTAAAAATGTGTAAACAATTAAATACTAAAAACTAAATTGATTTCACCACATCCTATACAATGTTAAGTAGTAATTATATATAATTTAGTAGCAATATAATATATATAGTATATATATAATTTAGTAGCAATACAAATTTATATACATATGTTCTCGTTCCTAGAATAAATAGATATACCTTATTAAATAAGTAGTAAAATGTTGATGTTTTTTGCTTGACTTTTATTTGCAATGTTAAGAGGCGGTGCTGAAGAAGAGACATTGAAATTTAAAAAAAAAAGATAAAAATTCTTAATCACCTTAGCAATGATTGTACACCAAATATTTGTTGATTTTGAATTCTTGAAACTGATATAAATAATATTGTAAATTTATTTGTCTCAACTTACCAATTGCATCCGCTTCGTATATAAAAGAAATACCTAACAGTAAATATGTTTCTAACTATTTATTCATTTTTTCTTTTTAAAGTAGAATTTTTACATTTGTATTTAAGAAATGTGTTAAAGATGAATAAACATTCACTGAAATTGAGAAATTTACACATAGTACTAAAGAAAAGAAGTTATCAAAGAAAAAAAAAAGAAAGAAATGAACGTAATCAAAAATTTCATTTTCTTTCGTATTAAAAGAAAAATCCTTTTCTAAAAATTATGAAACTTATCACTATATCGCATCAAGAATTGACTTAGTTATCAATATGCCTTTTTGAAGTGTGATAAATAAAATTCATCAATACTTTATTTTATAGATGGCTGATGAAAGTCAGTTAGTGGCTTATAATTAAAACTAAACAAACAAAACCTAGGTTGACTCTCCCAGTTTGAAACCTAAGCTACCATATTAATCTGAACTTCTGTAACATTATATATATATATATATATATATATATATATATATATATATATATATATATATATATAATAATCATTAAAGTGACTAATTAAGATAAGAACACAAACTCATTTCTAAAGACAACCAACATTTCAGTCACAATATGTTTGTGTTATCATATTAACTACTTTATTTAATGTTTTCCTGTATAAAAATGCATTCTTGTTTCAATAACGCCCGCTTTTCTACAGCAGATTAAAGTCGGTTTTCATGACCTAAATATCAGCTGTGTTTAGAGATGTGTTGTGCTATTATTTGAACTAGTCTGTTACATAATTATCCCCTATTCCATATATTAACTATTCATTTTGTCAGAAATTTCATTCTTCATGTGTGTGTGTGTGTGTGTGTGTGTGTGTGTGTGTGTGTGTGTGTGTGTGTGTGTGTGTGTGTGTGCGCATATATACTGGAATAAACTGCTGTTGCTTTGTTTGTCTTATTATGTTTGGTTGATGTTTTTATTTATGATTTTTGAAATATTTGAAAAGTGTACAAAACTCTTGAGACAAGTGTAAATAAATAAATAAATAAATATATATATATATATATATATATATATATATATGGGTTAAGACAAAGAAGCGTTATCAAAGAACATTTGAAATGAGCACAAATGTACAAAGTTGAAAATGTTCAGTTTTTCATAAGCGTTGCATAGTCAATCAAATTTTATCAAAAAAAAAAAAAAAAATTTGTTTTTCTTTGATAAAGAATGGAGGACTGTCCGAAATATTAAAATTAAAATAATATCATTTATAATTTACATGCCTTTATGTTTTCAATATAGCTATTTTGATTTGTCAAATGTGAAGAAATTCATCATTTTTAGCCCAGAATCAAAATTTTATATATATGAAAAAAAAAAAAAAAAAAAAAAAAATACACGATATATCATAAAATGAAATGTTGTGGAGAGAGGATGGATGAAAAAAGACAAAAGACAAAACAATTGAACACAAAAACAAATTATCACTATCAGGCGTTCATTGATACAAACGATCCTGATAAAACACTTGTTTTCACGATTTCTCCCTGTGTTTAATTGTTTTTCCTTTTATCTTTTTCATACATACAAATATTATATATCACTACAAGTGTTATATTTCAGCACTTTATACCACTCCGAAATTGTTTTACATAATGTGATATTGGCTTGATTTTTTGGGGAGAGGGGGCTTTCCATTAAAATATGCCTTTAGATGAAGTCTAGATTTAATATGTTCGACTGCTTATTGTTTAATTTCTACATTTAAAACAAATTGAATTTATCGTGTTTTGTATTTGAACTTTTATAAATCTAATATATATATATATATATATATATATATATATATATATTAGATTTGACAAGAGATTAACCATAACTACCATGATAACTTAGTGAGTCGCTGAAATAAGCTTTAAGATGTATTCTTTAAAGTGTATACTCATTTTTATTTTATTAGGTTAGAAATTGGAAAAATATTTAATCGTTAAAAATACCTGGAAAAATATTCCTCAAAACACAACCTTTATTGCTACACTCCAGGATTTATTCTAGAAATCAAAGTGAACTAATATCTCGACAGAAGTGTGTGCAGTGAATAAGGCGGTCAGGTAGAGATGAGCTATTTTTCTTCTTTTGTACTTGTACATATGTTCTGTAAGTTATTTTAATTTTTTGTTTTTAATGCAAAGGAAGGAAAAGGGAGAAAGATGCAAACAAAATTAATAACATGTTAAATTACAGTTTAACTAAAGAAGCAGAATATATATATATATATATATATATATATATATATACACACACACACACACACACAATTTTTTGAAGAAAAATATACCTGCGTTCTCAATTATTAGAGTCTAATATATTTATTAAGTAAAATATTTACATATCGGATTTTTCCTTGTCTAAGAAGACAATTTTTTACTGACTTTCCAATCCATCTTTCTGGCTTTGGGAATATATATATATATATATATATATATATATATATATATATATATATATATATATATATATATATATATATATATATATATATATATATATATATATATTGTTCATTTTGTTTCTACTGGAATGAAAATTGACAAGTAAAAAAAAAAACAAACAGAAAAGATTTTAATATGATGCTTATTTCATTCTTGACTGGAAATTTTCGATACTAAATAAAATAAAATAGAAAATATACCCAACCAATTGCATGTTTGAGACTAATTAACAAAACAGGTGACAGATTTTGGTATTCTATTATTTTTTATTTTCTTGTAGACCGATTTTATACATAAAAAGCACACTGTTTCACAAATTAATTTTCATACTGAAAAAGACACTTTTACTCATTCACCATTTCTATATATACTATTTATTCAAAGAAAATCTACATTAAAAAAGTTACATAATTTACATATTATATTAAAGAAAATCTAATTTAATAATTAACACTATGTTATTAATGGTTATTCGTAATAGAATTGTTTTAATTGTTCTGTTCAGGAATATTATTTAAGATTGATTTAATTTCATTTTGATTATTTACTAAAAAAAACAGAAATAAGCTTTATTTATTTAAGCTATGAGAGTTATTCTTTCTTGACTGATTTCCATAGATAAAGATGGATGTATTTTATGCTTCCATAAATATAACAAGTTGTCCCCTTTCAGAAAAATGGTAACAGGATTAAGAGTTAGGATATTCGGTGTATCTTAAATAGTATGTGACTAAACCCTATGCTCTGCCAATCTTTGCAAAGCTTAAAAACTTTGCAAAGTAACCTTGTAACTCTATATAATTTTCACTGAATTTTTAGCATAACATATATATATAAATTACAAGCAAGAAATAATTCTAAGAATATATATGTATATATAAAATTACAAGCAAGAAATAAATCTGAGAAAAAAGAGCTTTAACTTTCATTTGATTCTTGATCAAAGATGATATTTTTCATCCATAATAAAACAAAATAGAATATACTCATGCTTGCTTCTAAATGTCCAACTAAACGTTGAACCAAGAATCACCAACAAAACACTAAGTCACACACACACAAACACACATCTGTTTCTTAAGTCTTAATAAGGCTTTGAGCTACTGTATTTAGACATGTTATCAACTTTTTTGAATGTAACTCCCTGGTTATATGTTTGTAAACCATTTCTTAGTGCTTATATATATATATATATATATATATATATATATATATATATATATATATATATATATAGGCATTAGTAAGTGGGGTATGTATCTGTGTTTAGAAATATATGAAAATCTTAATAGGATAACTATAAAATGAATTTAAAATATTAATGGTACAATGTAACTGTTTGTTTTTCATGCTGTTATATATATATATATATATATATATATATATTTTTGTATATATATATATATTTGTATATATATATATATATATATTTGTACATATATATATATATATTTGTACATATATATATATATTTGTACATATATATATATATTTGTACATATATATATATATATTTGTACATATATATATATATTTGTACATATATATATATATATATATATATATATATTTGTACATATATATATATTTGTACATATATATATATTTGTACATATATATATATATTTGTACATATATATATATATTTGTACATACATATATATATATATATATATATATTTGTACATATATATATATATATATTTGTACATATATATATATATATATATATATATATATATATATATATAGAGAGAGAGAGAGAGAGAGAGAGAGATAATGTATACCTTTTTTAAAAGAAAAATTGACCATAGTGCTCATTTAACAAGGTAAGAATGCTACACATTTATTAACTAAAGCACTTACATTTTAGATATAGTCATACCTGTGGCTTCATTGCCAGTAGATGGCAGTTCCTCAGTGACTGTCAAACTGCCTTAGAATAAAACACTTGGAGACGCCCTAATGAATTATCATTTTTTAGCATGGAAACCATGAGTATGACTGTATTCAAAATGTAAATGCTTTAATTAATAAATACATACATCTATATTTATACAAACATTTCTGGCTACATATGAGCATACATGTTTTAACTAAATCCCATAACACCTAAAGTCTCAATTAAACATGATTTTGCTTTTCAAGAGACATATTTCCATCGGACTTAATTAAAGTATGTGTGCATATATGTAGCTTACATTTTTGTATAAATAAAAATCTGTACTAAATAAATTATTCCACTCTACTTGTTAATGAGCACTATTCTAGAATTGAATGGATGTTTCACTTGAACTGCTTTTGTTGTTTCTTTGTGATTTGTGAAAAGCAAGTTGAGTAGAAGGTCAGCACAGTCACGATGAATTAAGCATAAGAAAAAGAAGAAACGGTTTTATTTGTTTATTCTGTGAATTTCCATGAAAGCAGAAAAAAAAGAAAAGAATATGAAACTTCTGAACAACAAGGTAATAATCTGAACTGCCTTAGTGGTGTGTGGCAGAGCGAGACACAGAGATACGGAAGAAGTGAAAAATATAATAAAAATGCAGTTATTAGTCCACAAATAATGACAATCAAATCGATGATTCATTTGAGTAGTACAGAGTCTACTGTTTAGAAAAAGACTGAAGAGTTCCAACGAACAAAAATACTCCTTGTATAGAAATACAAGGAGTATTTTGTCAACTGCTTTTTTTTTTTTCTTTTTTTTTTTTTACCCATTCCCTCTTTTCAATTTCAATTTGTATTAATTTAATATCATTATAAGAAGTTGACAAAGAAGAAGAGTTAAAAAAAAAATGGCTGGGTAGAATCATAAAAAGATAACATCGATAGTTATCAGTAATTTGAATTCAGTAATAACAAGAGATACATTGATTTACATAGTAAATCAAATATTATAGCTTCTATTTTAAAAAAGAATTAGCTGAGTTAAGAAATAGTGTTGTTTTTTGTTATTTTAATATCAAACAATGACAAAAAAACCTCTTGTAATATGATTCCCTAACAGAGCAATTTCAAGGAAATCAAAGATATTAATAGTAGATGCCCAGCTGCATGTACTATTGAAGAAATTGCATTCTTCTTCTTCTTTTTCATATTCATATGCAGCCCATTAGAATTATAATTAAACTCTATATTTACTTGATTTTGTTAGTAACAGAAAAGTTAAGTACAAAAAAAAAAAAAAAAAAATGACAACAAAAAACTACAAAAACAAACTAAAAAATAAATAAATGAAAGCAAAAAAATATTCTAGTTCTTTTTTTTAATTTTTAATTTTCTTTTGGGGGTGGGTAAATGGGATTAAAAACTGGCCGGCATTTTACTTTTTCATTTTATTTTTATTTGCAGATCGAAAAACATTGATAAATGCCACCATAAAAGACAAAAAAAAAAAAAAAATTCATATGAAAGAAAAAAAAACAAACAAACATTATATACAATTAAAAAAATACATCAGATAACAAAGTAAATTAACCCAATCAAAAAAAAAAAAATGTAATCATGTTGGGTTAGATTCTTACGGGAAATCATTTCTTTTTCGAAAGTGCAAATTTTATGGCATTTTATTTAGTTAAAAATAAATTATAATAATAAAACAATGGAAAAGAAAAATAGTTTCCAGGTATTTCAAACAAATAAAGAAAACCAAAAAACAAATAAACATAAAAACATATTACAAACAAACTGTTTGAAACAAAAACACAAATCCCTAAATTTCACCTTTTTTTTTACACTTATATAAAAAAATGCATGTTTATTTAATCTCACACACGTTGTGGCTCGATAATCTGTATGATAGAAAAGAAAACTTCATATATATATATATATATATATATATATGAGAGAGAGAGAGAGAGAGAGAGAGAGAGAGAGAGAGAGAGAGAGAGAGAGAGAGAGAGAGAGAGAGAATGTATACACTGTTTTTTCTTAAAGAAATATTGACTATAATGCTCAATTATTAACCAGGGTAAGAGCCCAACATTTTTATTTATTAAAATAGTTACATACTGGATATAATGAACATATCAAGTTTCTTGCTACATATTCACCAGCATCTATAACCAGTGTAAAAATTTGGTCAAATTTTTACACTGGCTACAGAAGAATGTGTAATTTCATAGCTTCTGGGATGACACTAA